>NC_090246.1:15798596-15853596 GCF_037325665.1 Littorina saxatilis
TTCTTTCAACAGAAACTGGAATCTGTACAGGCATGCGATTGAATGATTTTATGTTTTTTTTCTTTTTTTTCTTTTTTTTAAATTTTTTTTAGCCTGGTCACCGCTCGCTATCCTCTTCCTCTTCTTTCCCTGATCCTTACTCTCTTCTGTCACTCTTCTCTCTTCCTCTCTCTTTTCTCTCTATCCTTTTTGTACTGTCTGTTTATATGTGTGTGTGTAAGTGATAGGTTGAGATGGCCTCAACTGGATATTTGCTATTTTCGTTACCCTAATTAGACTGTTTGTGATCTGTTTTATGTTATATTGTCTGGAAAAGAAAAAAGAATAAAAAAAATAAAAAAAAAAGATGGATACAATGACAATCGTAAACCGACACAAGGAAAAAAAAAATTTTAAAAAGAGAGAGAGAGAGAGAGAGAGAGAGGGAGAGAGAGAGAGAGAGAGAGAGAGAGAAAGAGAGAGAGAGAGACAGAGAGAGAGTGAGAGAGAGACAGAGACAGAGAGAGAGAGACAAGAGAGAGAGAGAGAGAGAGAGAGAGAGAGAGAGAGAGAGAGAGAGAGATAGAGAGAGCGAGAGAGAGAAGAGAGAGAGAGAGACAGAGGGAGAGAGAGACAGACAGACAGACAGACAGAGAGAGAACAGAGACAGAGAGAGACAGAGAGAGACAGACAGACAGACAGACAGACAGAGACAGACAGACAGACAGACATACAGACAGACAGACACACAGAGCAATCTCACCTCCACAGCAAGATGGTTTGTGAGAGTTTTTGTCTCCCCGTACGTCCTCCACTAAAACAGGCAATGTGCTGTGGACAGACCTGTAAATAATTGATGCTTGGGCTCCTCTGTCATCTAGTTTCTGGGCCCAGCTTAAGCGTCGGACCTGACAAGGAACTGTTCAAGTTTTTGTTTCTTTCCTGTCTTTTTTTTCTGGTCTGTATAAAGACCTGTAGAAGGAGGAGAATGAGAAGAAGGCAAAGGAGACAACAGAAAAAGGAGGGAGGGAGGAAGAACTCATCAAAGCACTTCTCTCTGTGGTCAATTGGCGAGAAACTGTTGAAATTGTTGACTTTTTTCTGCCTCTTTCTAGCTGGTCTTTGTGAAAACCTGTTGGAGCAAAAAAAGAAGAAGTAACTGAAGAAGAATACAAACGAAAAGAAAAAGGTGAAGAAGAAAATGGAGGAAAGCCATGGAAACGCACTGGTGTTGTGGTCCATTGGCTAAAAAGTGTCCTGATGTATATGTCCCTTTTCTCTCTTTAGGTTTCATTTTGGAGAAAGAGAAGAAACAAAGAACAGGGAAATGCACTTAAACATTGTGTGGTCCATTGCCAAGAAATGTGTTGCATTTGTGTTCGGTTTTGTGCTGATATTTGTGTGCGGTTGTTGTAATTGTTACACCCCCGGTATAGGGGTGTGTATAGGATTCGGTCGATGTGTTTGTTTGTTTGTTTGTTTGTGTGTTTGTGTTCGCATATAGATCTCAAGAATGAACGGACCGATCGTCACCAAACTTGGTGAACAGGTTCTATACATTCCTGAGACGGTCCTTACAAAAATTGGGACCAGTCAAACACACGGTTAGGAGTTATTGGTGGATTAAGATTCTACAAGGACTTATAGAGGGACATATTAATGGTCAAAGGGAAATAACCTTCTCAGTGGCAGTGAGAAATGGTAAGGACGGGGGTGTTTTTCCTACCTCGGAGGAATTTCTTGTTCGTTTTGTTTTTC
The DNA here is from genome assembly GCF_037325665.1 of Littorina saxatilis. Classification (NCBI taxonomy): domain Eukaryota; kingdom Metazoa; phylum Mollusca; class Gastropoda; order Littorinimorpha; family Littorinidae; genus Littorina; species Littorina saxatilis. Next base: position 15,800,334 of record NC_090246.1, read on the forward strand.
AATGTAACTACAAAGAAGAGAATCAGTAGTAATATCAAAGTCTCATTAAGCTTGGCCAATTATTGCTTAAAACTTAAAGATCTCTGTATACAGGAAAAAAGTAAAGAACAATAAAGAATTAAAATAAGAGTACATGTGAAGAAAAAAGAAAACGAGAGGGGAAGAGAAAGGAAAGAAGAAGAGGAGAAGGAGGAGGAAAAAACATATTGACACAAACACAGACACGCGAATGATCAAGTAAACAAGCAAATGAACAGAAATCAAGCTAAAAAATACACAAAGAAATTCTACAAGCAAAACGCAAGCAAACAAATGTGACCCTCCACCACGGAATGAGTCGCATGTCACCTTTGCATGATTTTCATATTTTTACATTTACCGACAGAGTTTGTTATGCTCTATCCAGTGGTGAAAACTGTTTTAGAAAAGAGCAAACACTTTTCGAGTTATAAGCCTGTGACTAAGGTGACCCTCACACTGTTACCAGACACTCCCCGGACTTATATCAAGCCTAGCGCAGAACCGCGCGAGGTGACATGCGACTCATTCCGTGGTGGAGGTTCACAAATGTGAGTTCAGTACTCTTGGAACAAATAAACATAAAACTAACACACAAAACCCCAATAAATTCAACACACTTCATACCGGACTTAGCAGCAGCACAGTCTATCAGAAGCTTTGAATTGTAAAAGGAAGGAGCGTTTTAGAGGCAAAAACATCATCTGCATCTCTTTCAAGTCATCCATACAAGCGAGGGCCAGTTTTTATCTTTCTGATTTCTTTTCGAATACATTTTCTCCTCTTTCTGTTTCTTTTCGAATATTGTTTCTCGTCTTTCTGATTTCTTTTTCCCATTTTTTCCCCTCCTCTTTCTGTTTTCTTTTCGAATGTTTTTTTCTTCTTCTTTTTTTTCTTGTGCAGTATTTATTTTTTCGCTGTGACGGATACGTTGGCTCCTCATACACAGGAGGAACGGAGGACGCGGCCGATTTGTGTTGTGGGCAGGAGCAAAAGCAGGCAAGCTGTAAATCAATTATTTTCAATGCCGCGACACCGCCATTCTCCCCATCTCCCCACACCCCGCTTTATATTGGATGCGGGGACTCTTCTGCCAATATTAATCTAGCGCGCAAAGAGTACATAATGTGAGAACGTATTTGTTCTTCTTGCTCAGTGCGAGAGTGGTGGTTCATTTTGGGCTCGGGCGCCCTGTGAATGAACCTGCTCGTGAAACTTTTCTGAATGGCTGCATGCGCTCGTGATGTTTTCTCTGGGATGAGATTTTTTGGGATTTGTGACTTGCTGTGTTTGCCAGTTATGCAGGAAATATGCTGTTTTTATTTTCAATACATATTTGTTGAATTTGTTTTCATATGGGAGCAGAAATGTGAAAAAATCCTCAAAGATATATCTGTAGAAAGTTGATTTCCCTTTCCGAACGAAACAATTGTGTGTGATTTTCAGAATGTTACCCATGACAGTTTCTGCTCTGCAGTGACCCGTAAAGCACGCTTTCACTAGGTTTGCATCTGTTGACAACTCCGTTTTTATGAGCACTCTACAAATAAAGAAAGATTTATTGCAATCGGATCGACTTAATCTAATTTAGCCGGTACGGTAATAGCAGATATGTGCATAGCGGCAAGTACGGACCGACGACAATGAATCTCTGTGAGGCATCCATATTACTAAGCATGCCACGTGCAGCGCAAATACGAGTATAAAAATCCATCCATTGCATTTATATCGGAATAGGGGCCTACGCTTAGAACTGCGGTTCACACAAGAGTCTGAAAAATGTAATGGCATGCATTTATTGGAATTTATTTGATTTGATTACCCGCTATATAAAATAGTTTGAAGGATTAATATTGCGAGACGTGATAAATTTGATTAAAACCTTACGTTCTACATATCCATCGGTGCATATTGAAGTATGAATGCCGCTCTGACCCGATGCTATGTCAATCAACGGGCATGTCAACTGAAAAGAACCCTCTGAACGTATGTCTCCCCAGAAGTGAAACCATTGGCCTGCAAACATCGTTCGACAAAATGAAGCACAACAGGTGCAACCATAGCTAACTAATTAAAAAAAAAAGGATCGGCGAGTGTCTTTACATTTGAAAATGGCCTTTGAAATCATCGAAGTGGTATTATTTTTGCCTTTGCCTCTGTGTACGTAAATACAAACGTGTAACGTTTATATATATATATATATCCCATGACCTCCCTTCTTTGTCTCTGTTACTTCAGTATGGGTATATATGTTGTATTTTTATAGCTCAATAAATACATCATGGACTCAAAAAAATATATGATAGTGCAGATTCCGATTTGGGCGAAGAACTACTTTGCTCCCGACCTTTGACCTCGCGCCGAACAATGTGACACATTTGTATGAAGTTCCAAAATCGTATTGCACGGCTCAGAAAACCATATCAGTTGCACGCAAAAATGAATCTCAGAACTGATCTGATGTATGAGATGCAATAAGCAAACGTTTCTTTCATTATGAAAGCAATGCAGGTGGGAAAAAACGAACATTCAACTTACAAGATAACCAGATGCTAGCGAACCAAAACAAAAACACGAGTACCCTCCCTTGCTTCGTTAGCAGACGACTTTTGAGAATCTGTCAGACCGTCCTTACCTGGCACGGTTGGGCTTCGCTATCATCAGCTGTTTCACGTGTTTTGCGAGCAAGTCTACTCTTTTGCCTGGCTCTGCAGTAAGTCCACATTGGCGATGAAGGTATCTAAGAACTTAACATGTGTGTATTTTTCCGTAATCCAGTCATATTCTTTCAAAATGCAATCAAGCGGCGGTGACAGACTTGGGTCCTGTTTTCATCGCATCAATACCAGTTTAGGTTCATGCAAACACACTCGCAAAACAGTTTATCATGTAGATACATTTCAAATAGGGAGCAAATGGTTAAATCTACATATGTGTTCCCTAAAATTTGCTTCTCTGTCAATAAGACTAATTGTATAATAATGCGTTCGAAAAAAACAACGTGGAATCGATTCTGAATCGAGTCGAGTAAGCCAAATGGGGGCCAAACCGGTTTCCCCGTTCCGCCGACCTGAAACGCAAAAGAATTGTGCGCTTCAACTAAATGGATTTCTATACGACTTCATTACTTTCTTGCAACTTATGAACCTTTACTTAACGCTTTTAAACGGTCTGAAAGTAGTGTTACCGCGTACTTATAGATGCACTCATTCGTTTTATTTTTTCAGCGACGGTCACTTAGTTTAAGGTTGCAAAAAGGCCATGTCTCGCTGAAAACACTGTTTCATCACACTCCACAGATCGCAAAAGTGCCGCTAGTAGTCTACACTTTGTGTTTGATGGTAGAATGGGATATACAGATTACAACACTCGTGGTTTTTTATATGGCTTGTATTTCAGTCAAGACCCAGCGGGAATATCAATCGAGAGCCACTCGCCAAAGGCTCGTGTCTCCCGATGATATTCATCCGCTGGGTCTTGACTGAAATACAAGCCATATAAAAAACCACTCGTGTTGTAACCTATACATATATATTTTTTTTTTTTTAGTGAGTAACCCGATATTTGCACCGACACCCCAAATCAGAGGATCTCACAAGAAATATGAGCATTTCTGTGAAGTTCCGACTATTCCCAATCGTACACAGCCAGAAATCGACCTGTTATCTCTAAAGTTTTAGACCTCTTTTAACCCATACATTCCGCACTAGTAATGCCTTGCATTGGCATAAAAGGATGATGTGAGCTTGTGCAACACAGACAATGCCCGCACTATAGAGCGCCGTGCAGTGGGCAATGCAGGCATTTGGGAGCTGAGCCGATGCAACGAACTCAGATTACTCCTGAACTCAGTTTACTCCTCGGCCTTGTTGTTCTCGCATAAAGTCCACACTGACTATTACAAGTACTGACGATCGACCTGTTGTACTTCACACTCATGGGGTCTAATTAGTTTTTTTTTAAAAAGAAGAAGGTATTGTAACTTAGACATTTACTTCATCACGAAATCCTTCCCTTCCGTCATTCAAGGGACGTAACCACTCGCCACACGTTTACAAACTATACGTTTTGGGGGGTAAAAAGCGATTGCATTTCACCACGAATTTGTATTCATTTGCAAGAAACTGACATGCTTTTCTCCCTCAAGTAAGTGTGCCTTGTTGGGAGGGTAGTCAGTGTGGAGTTTTCGCGAGATTAACAAAGCCAATGAGAAAACTGAGTTCAGGAGTAATCTGAGTCCGTTACACCGTGCCCAGCCATGGGATGCGCGGTTTGTGAATGTTGCCCAAACAAGATTAGTGCTGTCCACTGGGTGTCGTGTCGTCCCGCGCTTTATGCACGCAGTTGTCGTACTTATTTCAATGGCAGTATGTGTAATCGTATATAACAAAGACAATGTCCTCTACCATAGATTATACGCTACAGATGTCTGTGTGCAATATCCAACAATTCCAAGTAGTTCACACCCATTAAGGGCAGAATATACTTGCGCAGTTTCAGCGGCACAGACGACGCACTGCATATTATTGACTAGAGGAATACCCGGCTTCGCCGGGGTGAATCGCGAGACAGAGACAGACAGCGTGGCGGTTCATCACAATCACCTCTGCAGGCGAAGTCCTGTCAAACGGGATTGAGAATTTTAGAGCTTATTTCTTAGCCCTATATTATCTGTTGTGGCTTCTTAAATGCCAGAACATACAGACAGACAAAAGCTGCTAGACCCCATCACAAACAGAATTCTACAATCCACAGGTTTTTGCCCACACACACACACACACACAGAAGCCGTATATATATATATGTATATCTATATCTATAAATATATAGAGATAGGTGAGAGTGTATTTTTCGCGTGGCTATAAATTGATTCGACCTTTTCACTTTGACAGTAAGAACAACTTACGGGTGCAAGGGAAGCGTTCTGGACAGCGCAGTGACATTCTAAAAATAGTTACTCAGAAACGGGAATTTGGGGTGAACGGCGCGAGACAGAGACAGACAGCGTGGCGGTTCACCACAATCACCTTTGAAGGCGGAGTCCTGTCAAACGGGATTGAGAATTTTAGAGCTTATTTCTTAGCCCTATATTATCTGCTGTGGCTTCTCACATGCCAGAACATACAGACAGACAAAAGCCGCTAGACCACATCACAAACAGAACTCTACAATACACAGGTTTTTGCCCACCCACACACACACACAAACACACACACACAGAGAAGCCGTATATATATATGTATATCTGTATCTATAAATATATAGAGATAGGTGAGAGTGTATTTTTCGCGTGGCTATAAATTGATTCGACCTTTTCACTTTGACAGTAAGAACAACTTACGGGTGCAAGGGAAGCGTTGTGGACAGCGCAGTGGACAGCGCAGTGACATTCTAAAAATAGTAATAGTAACTTACAACTGAACGGGAAAGCCACACGAAGGAAGGGAGATAAACGCCAAACACTGGAGAAGATAAGGAAGAGTTACTTATAATGGTGAAATGAACACAAAAACCCAAATCAGTTCAGCGCTGCGCGCTGAGGAGCACGTGTTGAAATATCTCATCGATGATATTGTGTCCGGGGTGTAGCTGAATACGGTGTCCAAATTTGAAAAGTTCCACCGAGAACTTTGGCGTTGTGATGTGGTGTAGCGGCTATGGTGTGTCGGTATGGGGGCCCGGGTAGCTGAGGTGGAACCAAAATAGCTGAGGTGGAACCAAAATCGGTTCAGCGCTGCGCGCTGAGAGCACGTGTTGAAATATCTCATCGATGAGGTTGTGTCCGGGGTCTCTCTGAATAAGCCCACCAAATTTGAAGCAGATCCATCGAGAACTTTGGCCGTGCATGGCGAATACACAAATACACAGATACACAGACACACAGACACACACACAGACAGACACAAGTCGTATATATATATAGATGCTGCGATAGGGATTATGACGAGTACTTGGACTGTTTTCCTTTACCGCAACGTGTAGCGGGCTGGGATAATCTGCAGTGCGTCGTCTGTCCTGCTGAAGTTACATAGGTGAGCGCCAGACCTTAGCTTTAGACGTCTTCACACCATAGATGGACCGTATTTCTCGTATAACATTTTGCTCATTTCACTGGCCAGATGTATTAACGTTTGCGACAGGATAAACAAATACTGTGTCCCAACTATCCAGTGCAGCTTACCGTTTCAAATAATTGAGAGCCGTTAGTTGAGTAGTGTGTACATGTTGTCCACATAGGATCAGCGCTGTCGTCTGGATGTCGTTTCATCGTCCGCTTTGTGCGCGAGTTAGTCCTTTCTATGTCAATGGCCGGATGTAGGATATCACTCAATAAAGAGAATGGCATGTGTCAGAACTATACAGTACAGTTTTTAACGCGGACTCCTGGCAATTCCTAACAGACCCTAAACCTTTTTTTTGAAATGTTAGATGTTTTACACAGAAAGACCGTTTTTCAATGTCTTTCCTTTTCACAGATGGGCGCATACTTTTATGAGATTATCCAATGTAGAGAGAAGTCTGCAGTAAGATAACAATCTCGAACATACTTTTTTACCTCCAAGTTTCAGACTTCTTGGTTAAACAAAACTGTATTCAGTGTTAGTATCGTGACATACATACATCGTTGCAGACTTCTTAAAACATAGGGACTGTCATATTCATTGCTTGTACTTGAAAAGCCAGATTCCTGAGTCCAAGCTGGACACCGCAGCGTTCATCGTGCAATGCAATAGACAGCGAGGGATAGTTCATAGCTTTCATCGTGCAATGCAATTTAGACAGTGAGGAATAGTTCATACCTTTCATCGTGCAATGCAATTTAGACAGTGGGGAATAGTTCAGGGCTCTTCTCGTGCAATGCAATAGACAGTGAGGAATAGTTCAAGGCTGTCATCGTGCAATGCAATAGACATTGAGGAATAGTTCAGAACTCTCATCGTGCAATGCAATAGACAGTGAGGAATAGTTCAGGGCTCGCATCGTGCAAAGCAATATATAGTGAGGAATAGTTCAGGGCCATTAGCTGAATGTCTGCCAAACAGGATTAACGCTGTCCGCTGGGTGTCGTTTCATCGCGCGCTTTGTCCCCGCATTACCCGTGTTTGCCAAGCGGCGGTGGATGCGCCAGGGTGTTGCAATGGCTCGCTTTCCATTTTGAGAACAAACCGCGTGTTTTTCTTGCGCGGTGTCAGTTGTCTTCTCATCTGTCAGCCTGGTGGCCTCGGTGTTTTGGTTGCCAACCAAACTGCGATCGAAATTAGAAGCTTGGATAGTGTTGTGTTGAAGTTTGTGAGAACGTGAGGGTTATGTGGGGAGAGTGCGGTGTGGTGACACTTCGATCAGTTGTGGGTGGGTGCCAGTGTCACGCAATTGAATAATCTACAGGTATTATACATCTGCAGGTAAAATTCTATCCCATCTGTTGCTTGTTGTCTTGTTTGATATAGTTTCTTTCGTCCCATTACTCGTTTGACTGCTGCCTTTGTCAATATTTTTTGTACTTTTAATAGTTAGTTTCAATAGTTTGTGATATCTCAGTTTTGGCCTCTTTTTGATATGCTGAGTCAGATTTTGTATTGCTTTGCACATGACATGTTTAGATGTGCCAATCTGGTGTGTATGTGTGTGTGTGTGCGTGTGGGTGTGTGTGTGTGTGTGTTTGCGCTTGTGTGTGTGTGTGTGTGTGTGTATGTTTTAGTTAATAGGTGAGTGTGTGTGTGTGTGTGTGTGTGTGTGTTTTAGTTGATAGGTGAGTGTGTTTGTGTGTGTGTGTGTGTGTGTGTGTGTGTGTGTGTGTGTGTGTGTGTGTGTGTGTGTGTGTGTGTGTTCAAAGTGTTGGCTCTCGGTTCACACTTCGTCTTCGTTGCATCTTCATCCTTTCACTCACACTTCGTCTTTTGTCTTTCTTGTTCCCTTCTCCTCATTCTCCTCCTTTCTTCCTTTCTTTTCCTTCTCCTGTTGTTTTTGTTTCGATTGATTGAACGATGCCTCAGGGGCCGACTCAGGTGTTTAGCTTGCAAGATAAAATCTGCCAGTGATCTTTCTCTGGCGAGAGCTGGGGGCCACACAAAACGTGACGTGTTTGCTGATAAGTCTTCTAGTCTTCCAGCCTTCTAGTCCCGTTTTCAGGGTTGGTGCCAGAGTTTGGCAGCCCCTATTGTTCTGGAATTTCCAAGGCAGCAGGCACCCCTCACTTCACAAGTACCGGGGCATGGTTAAAGTGTATCGAATCGCAGAAATCTTTGTCTTTTTTTGTCTCTGGCTGATTTTTGTTCTTTCTGCTTTTTTTGTGTGATGGTGCGGTTTTGTTCAGTTTGTATCTTCGTCTTCGACAGTCATTTTCTTCCCGGGGAGATGAAAAGAAAATGAAGACAGTGAAGAGGATAGGGGTAAGGGGATTCTACAAAGTTTATGAACATTCTTAGACGACCGGTTTTGATTCTCAAACAACTTCGTAAAATAGAAAAATAATAGTCAGATACTAGCAAAGACTTGTTAAGTTTGAATTTAAAGTATATGAATCACGTGGAAGAAAAATGGTATACAAACTATACAAATCTGCTTGTTACATGTGACCTTTTAACACTGGTGTCCCAGTTTCTTTACAATATTTTCGCGGCAACAGACGATTTCCTGTCAAAACCTATGAAACAGCAGGAATTCCCTAGATCGCTTTTTTCTTGACAAAATACAGCTCAGTGGAAACCTCTTTTTGAAACCTCCACCCCCCCCCCCTCCTCAATTTGACCTTCTAAATCTCCATTTTAAGACGTGGTTTTCTCAGACGTTGTGTTGATTGCCTTTGTAAATGTACCCCCGTTTTAACACATGACTTTCTCAGATTGTTGGAGCTGTTAAAGAGGGGTTCACTTCGTATGACGATTCTCTCCAAGACATTGAGTAACCGTGCTTCGATTCATCACCATAGGGAAACGTCACATTCAATCTCTAGAGATATCTCTCTGACGAGTGTACAGTCAGACCATATAGTGTCTGGACGCCAATCGCTTGGCTATGAAGCGGTCACAGTGTGTCTTGTGCATTGTCAATCAGTCGGACACAGACCTGGGTGCACGACCATGAAGAAGATCTGATGCTACCTCCCGATAATGTCGATTAGCATTGGTCGTTGGCTGTCTTCGTGTGAAACACTCTGGCTGTATGCCACAGTATGGTTCGTCTTTCCCAGACATTTGTGTTGAGGAATTATTCACTGTATTCAAGTTAACGCCCCTAGTATGTGTTGTTGTTGTTGTTGTTGTTGTTGTTGTTGTTGTTGTTGTTCTTACAGCTGCTGTAGGTGCACTGGTTGTTATTTATGGTAATGTTTGTTGAAATATGTTTTGTCAATGTGATTTTCAGTGACTGCTTGTCTAGACGGCCGTGCGAATTGTTTAAACTAATTATGAGAAAAACCGGAGGTTAATGGATATGATGAGTCTTATTTATTTGAGTCTGTATAAACTTATATAAGTATTGTTACAACCAATTGATCAGAAAAGGAATACATGTAAACAAATGAGTTGTTTTCACTTCGGGGTCATGAACATGTAAAACAGAATTAAAACATTGTTTAAACCAAAATTGAAAGCGGGAGTAAATGTAGAACGTACGCAAGAATTGCAAAGGGTTGAACAATAGGTGTTTTTTTCCTCAGAAATGTGGGCTTAGATACCCGTTCAGAAATCACGCATTAACAAAAGTAACACCTGAACAATCATACACCTGGGTAACGCGATACTGTTGCTGCTAGCTTTCCAGTGGGAGGAAGCGACCCGAATTTCCCAGCGATGGGACAATAAAGTAATGAAAATGAAAGCAAAGAAAAAGAAACGGATGACAAGAATGAACAAGACCCATCAAAGAGAACTGACAATCTCAGACCTACAGCTAGACCACAGTCTACAAAAAGGAACTTGCACACCTGAATCAAGCCCGTCAAATACCATGTTTTCCCAAAATACCATGTGCCAAAACCACGATGCTATCCTCCGCATTCCTTTTACCTTCCGGGGTAGATTATTATTTCTCCCCAAGCACTTTTCTGCGTTCAGTGCTTTTGCCCTAAGGTGGCAGGAAAGGTAGGGAACATCTACCTCGTGAGTCTACCTGCTCACCTGTTTGTTTGCACTGCCAACGTGCGCCCACCTGGCGATCTGTGCTTTTCCGAGCATCCCTCTGTCTCTCTGCCTGTCTTTTGGTTAGAATATATTTCTGTTTCTGTATGTCTGTGTTTGTTCGTCTGTTTCTGTGTGTTTTTGTCTGTCTTTGTGTCTTTAGGAACATATCTGTTGCAGCCTTCAACCTTCTCTCTGTCTGTCTGTCTTTCTGTCTGACTGTCTGTCTGTCTGTGCCCGTCTCTGTCTCCCTGTCTGTCTCTGTCTATATCTGTGTCTCATATTCGGAACGTATTTTTTGCAATCTTCTCTGTGCCTGGCTGTCTGGCTGTCTTTCTATCTGTCTGCCTCTCAGTTTCAATTCAATTCAACTCTCTCTCTCTCTCTCTCTCTCTCTCTCTCTTTTGATAAGTAACATTTAGCAGCCTTTGCCCCCCCCCCCCCTTCTGCCCCTCCCCCATCCCCCCGATCACTCTCATTGTCTCGCCTTTGACCTTTCTGGCTTTGTCGATGAAGTGTCGGTGTTGTCTTTGGCGCACACGATCGTGCCTTGAAGATAGGTGTGTGGCTGTTGTGTGTGACAGGGAGGTGGTTTCAACCTCTTCTGTCTTTACCTTACAAGACCGAGCTTCAAAGACAGTGGTGTGAGGAGATCATTATGTGCTATGAATTCTACGTTGCAAATGGTATTGCCATTTGGTTGCAGGATCTTATCTTGGAAAAAGGATGTGTGGCTGTTGTGTGTGACAGGGTGGTGGTTTGAACATCTACTGTATGTACCTTACAAGACTCAGCTTCAAAGACAGTACTTATTGGTGAGATGCGCTATCAATTCTACGTTGCAACTGGTTTTGTCATTTGGTTGCAGGATCTTACCTTGGAAATAGGAGTGCGGTTGTTTTGTGTGACAGGGTGGTGGTTTGAACATCTACTGTCTGTACCTTTCAAGACTCAGCTTCAAAGACAGTAGTTGTTGGTGAGATGTGCTAGGAATTCTACGTTGCGACTGGTATTGCCATTTGGTTGCAAGATCTTACCTTGGAAATAGGTGTGTGGTTGCTATATTTTGTGCGACAGGGTGGTGGGTTGAACCTCTATTGTCCTTACCTTACAAGACTGAGCTTCAACGACAGAATTGTGTGGTGAGATGTGCCATGGATTCTATGTTGCAAAGTCTGGTATTTTGATTTAGTTGCAAGATCTTACCTTAGAAATACGTGTGCGGTTGATAAGTGTGTGAACGTCAATTGTGGCCTGCGCTAGCATTGTCTTTTGTCAGAACTGAAGATCATACTTATATGATTGGCCGTGAAATGATGTTCGCATTCATGAATGTTTGCAAGATTGCACTAAGGGGATCGGTGTTTAGTGAATGTCTGTGATAAGGTAATAGTTTTGCTCTGCTGGTCACTTGAGCTAACAATAACGTCCCTGTAAAGGATGTGTGAATAAAACAAGGAAAGAATGGTAAGGCCTTGTTACGTTTTAATTTGAACAAAACAACACTTGTAAGAGTACATCGACCCAATGGTCTTTATAGTGGACATGCAGGCAGACAAATCAATCAAGTGAAAACGTATCTCAGAAAGCGTTGATTGTGTTTAGTCTCTGGCAACCAAATCACAGCCAAAAAGAGCACACAAGGGATTGCGGTTGTTGTGTCTGACAAAACGGTGCCTGGGACTGTACTGTACGAGCTTGGAAGATGATTCCTAACAGGTATTGTGTATGGCAATGTGAACATGGACACTGTCTTTGACTTTTGTGTGCAGGATCATTCCTAAAGAGATCGTTGTATTTTTCACACAGTTGTTGTCTCTTATTTTTCAGATCATGCCTAAGGCCAAAAAAAAAATTGTCTGTTTCTGGTAACATGGCTAAAAAAAAATAGGGTCGGTAGGTAGGGATTTTATTTATTTATTTTTTTTTTTTTACCCCAAATGTAGACCAATAAAACTAACTTTAAAAATCGCGCAAAGAGACTGGATTCACTATACATAGAGACAAGACACTCAACACATTTACAAATCGTCAGCGGACTTTCGTTTTTACACGTTTTTGTTGTTCATTTTCTCACCCTGTCCTTTACCACCAAAAAAAATAAAAAATTTTGAGTTTGGGAAAAAAAAAGTTTAGGGTCGGCGCCGAAATTTAGGGTCGGTCGGGTGACCAGAAACAGACAATGTTTTTTTTGGCCTAAGCGATGCTATGTTGTTATTGTGTATGGCAGTAAAGGTGGTTATGACTGCAAGACCATGCCTCAGAGTTAGACATGTACGGCCGTTGTGTACTGTGAAGCAGTGTTTGCGTTAATTGTCATTATACGGTATTTGTATTTTGGACCAACTGTGATATTTGATACAAAGACAGTCATTATTCTACAAGCCCGCGCTGGACTGGCGTTATTCTAAAGTCCAGGCCTTTCCTATGTACCTAGATTTCAAAGTGGACCCTTTTTGAAGTTCTACCGCTTCCTATCCTCTCCATCTACATAATGGATTTTAAAATATTAGAAACCGGTCAAGGTTTTAGCAGATATAGTTATATAATTATATAATATATAAATACTCTTGCACATCATTACATAATTATAATGTTAGTGGTATCAATCATCAAGAGTGATGAATAATAGTTTAGGAGGCTGGCATGCTATTATTTTGAGTTGTTTACGTATTGGGAGTTGTGGCAGACTGACACACAACTATGCAAATACTAATCGAAGGTTTGATGTTAAAAAAGTAACATAAAGACAACTGAGCAAACAAGTAATATAAAGGCTAGGCTATATTTGAGAGGAAAATAGCAAAAACGTGTATTATTTCAAAGTGCATCTAAATAATAAGGAGGGAATGCAGGAAGAATTTCAATGATAGAAAACATGCAAGTAGGTTAAAAACGCCAAAATATAATGCAGATTGCATTCTTTACGCTGCTTAATGCATTTTGAGGGCAGAAAACAGCTTTCGGGAAAACCGTGTGGTTGTTATTTCTACGAGAATGTCACACTATGTTTTCCGCCACCCGAGACATGATCTTGGCATTCGATTTATTTTTCGTTGCATTTGAGATGCAATATGCATACGTATGACAGAATGATGCACACCCGTGCGTGCTCTCGCTGTGTCTTCCTCTTTCTTCCAATGTATTTGTCACTGCCTGACTGTCTGTCTGTCTGTCTTTTTCTCTCTCTCTCTCACACACACACACACACACACACACACACACACACACACACACACGAACACACACGCGCACACACGCACGCACACACACCCACCAACACACAAACACACATACACACACACACACACATACACACACACACACACACACACACACACACACACACACACACACACACACACACCACTGCTACACAACACACGCATTAATTTTTTTTTTAAACCCAGCTTTACGTGTTTCGCCAAATACTATTAATACACAATCTATGCACATCTTCAAGGGTAAAATGCACTCGCCGTGAATACTGCCAGTTTTAAGGCGCGTGTTTGGAATAAAATAAGACATGTTCGTATCAGGATAAATGCTCAGGGGACCGCCTGCCTGCATATATATATGATTCTTCTTCACGGTGATATATTGCCTTATTTACAAACACAAAGCACACAATCGGGGTTTTACTGGCATCAATTTTATAGCTAATCTTGTGAGGTTCTCTGTGGGCAATAAAGATGAAGTGTGTGTGTGTGGGGGGATGTGTGTGTGTGTGTGTGTGTGTGTGTGTGTGTGTGTTTTATATGTCCCTAGCGTGTGTGTGTGTGTGCGTGTGCGTGTGTATATGTGCACGTGATATATTATGTGTTTCACAACAGCGCATTTCAGAGCCTAATGATCAAGGTGTAACTTTTTTCAATGTATGGGCTATTTTGCATGCGTGTTTGATGCATTCAGCATTTATTTGTGTCATCTTAAGGCAGCAAAAGTAACAAAGACAGATCAGTCCCTGTCAAAGAAAGATGGCGTTTTATTCAAAGCACCGGTTGGAGACATTGATGGGCTATTTTCACATTAAAACAATAGCGCAAGACATCACCCACATCTTAGTTTTATGCGCGTCGTATTTTTCTCGCATTGACAACAGAGTTTATCCTGTCTCCTTCGGGATTCGGCAAAAATGCAGCTTGGCAGGGCCAATACGTGAATTTATTCCGCAAACCGTCTTTTCTGTGCTGCTGGAATGAAGACGTCGTTTCTTTTGCGAGTTAGTGAGGGTCTTTCGTGCGTCTTGAAATTGATGTCTCTGATCTGAGAAATGGAAAAGTTAAAGTCAAAGAGCAGCACGCGTCGGATAGAATTAACTCCTGGGATTGTTTAGTTGGAACTAAAACGGGGGTATTGTCTTTTTTGGTCCTGTTTTTGATTAAAGCAATTTTCTTTTGTGTGTTGCTTGTTTGTTCTTTGTTTTGTTTTGTTGGTGACACGTCCAAGCAGATGATCATCCTTCACAGGCTTGGGATATTGAATGGTTGTTTTAGTTTTTCAGGTTTTTTTTAAAAACATTTTTGCTGAAATGCTTACTTTAACGGAATGGCGTGATAGGCAAAACGGAAACAAATACCTGTTGGATTGATATACAAATTAAGTTCAAATAAAGAAGCAGGTGTAAAGAACAAAAACAAAATTGAATACTAATAATAATGATAACAGTAATAACAAGAAATTCCTCCAAGGTAGGAAAAACACCCCCGTCCTTAGCATTCTCACAGCCACCAACTGAGCAGGCACTGCTAACAAGTGTGGTTATTTCCCTTTGACCATTAATATGTCCCTCTATAAGTCCTTGTAGAATCTTAATCCACCAATAACTCAATAACCGTGTGTTTTACTGGTCCCACTTTTTGTAAGTACCGTCTCAGGAATGTATAGAACCTGTTCACCAAGTTTGGTGACGATCGGTCCGTTCATTCTTGAGATCTATATGCGAACACAAACAAACAAACAAACAAACACATCGAGCGAAACCTATACACACCCCTATACCGGGGGTGTAATAATACAAAATAGGAGAACAAACTTTTTTTGAGCGATGGATGACCGTATCTTGTCAGTCAAGTTGCAGATAACATAATTATAGTACGGAGACTGGGTTGTGTGTGGTGGTGGTGGTGGTGCGCCTGTGTGTCAGTGTGTGTGTGTGTGTGTGTGTGTGTGTGTGTGTGTGTGTGTGTGTATGTGTGTGTGTGTGTGAGTTTGCACGCACGCATGCGGGTGTTATGTTTGTGGGTATGTAAACAAACAGAAGTGATGTTTTAGAAAGAAGTTATGTAAATGCATCGATGTGATGGTTCTGCTCATACGTAACCTTCTTTTCTTTTTGTTGCAGGTTTTCTGGAAGCTCCATCATCATCTTTGACTGTGGTGCCAGAGATTTGCGAATATCATTCTTGCACCGAATTCTTGGGATTTTGGTGGAACATCATCTTGAGTTGTCTGCGACGTATTCCTTATCTGTGACACAGTGAACTGAGTGTATTCTGTGTGGAATTCTTTGGATTGGAGCTACCACTTCAACAACAGTGAACAAGGTGTGTTTGTGCTTGCTGTGTTCGACATGGGATCAGTGCAGTTGCTGTAGCCGCGAAAGGTAGGATGTTTCAAGTTTAGTTCAGTTTGTGCAGGCTGTTGCTTTGCTCACATGGATTGTCGATTTTTGGCGTGTGTGTGTGTGTGTGTGTGTGTGTGTGTGTGTGTGTGTGTGTGTGTGTGTGTGCGTGCGTGTGTGCGTGCGTGCGTGCGTGCGTGTGTGCGTGCGTGCGTGCGTGCGTGTGCCTGTGTGTGTGTGTGTGCGTGCGTGTGCGTGCGTGCGTGCATGCGTGCTTGCCTACGTGCGTACATGCCTGCGTGCGTGCGTACGTGCGGGAGTGTGTGTGTGTGTGTGTGTGTGTGTGTGTGCGTGGGCGTGTGTGTGTGCGTGCGTGTTTGTGTAGTCATACATTCAGATGAGTATGACTGTGTGCACACTACTAAGCGTATTTGCTCTCTGTGTTAAAGACGGAGGTCGTTCACTGTATTTGAAAATGAACGTTTCTTCTCTTGGGTATGTGTGTCTGTCTGTCTGTTATTTGCTACCTTAAAATATAAAGGCTTCTTCTCGTCTCTGTCCATCTGTCTGTCACTTTCTGTGTCTGTCGGCGAGCCAGTCAGCATGTGTGTCTGTCGTTCTGCCTGTCTGTCTCTGTCGTTGTCTGGCTGTGGGCTGTCTCTGTCGTTGTCTGGCTGTGGGCTGTCTCTGTCGTTGTCTGCCTGTGGGCTGTCGCTGTCGTTGTCTGGCTGTGGGCTGTCTCTGTCGTTGTCTGCCTGTGGGCTGTCTCTGTCGTTGTCTGGCTGTCTGTCTCTCTCTGTCTCTGTGTCTTTCTTTCTCTTTATGTCTGTCGCGCTGTCTCTCTCACTCTGTCTTTGTCTCTGTCTCTGTCTCTGTCTCTGTCTTTGTCTTTGTTTCTGTCTGTCTGAATGTCTGAATGTATGTCTGTCTGTTTGTCTGTCTCTCTCCCTTTCTCTTTTCAACTTTTCATAAATCGTTTTCAGGTTTCAAATTTCCCAAAAATTTTCTTTTGGTGGAAACATTTTAAATCTTTTATTCAAAACAACAAAGGGGGGATTATTTTTTACGCGTCGACTTTGATTTCTGATATCAAAGGCCAATGAAAAGCTCAGAGGAGGATGAGACACGATTTGAGGATGTCATCCTCTTCCTTGAATGTCAGTGACTTTTACACATTTCTTGCTTCAGTGATTGTCGTCAAGGATTATGTTTTTATTTTATTTTCCTGTCTGTGAACTTTCGTGACTAAGGATAAAGAAAAGACGTGCGTGTGATGGTGGTGTTGGGGGAGGGGGGATAGGGCGACGGCTAGATGGAGCGGGGGAGAGGGGGGGGAGGGAGTGGGAGAGAGCGTGTGAGTGTGTGTGATGCTTGATGTGTGTGTGTGTGTGTGTGTGTGTGAGTATTTGTGTGTGTTAGTGATTTTTAGGTGTGTGTGTGTGTGTGGGTGTGTGTGTGTGTGTGTGTGTGTTTGTGTGTGTTTGTATGTGTGTGTGTGTGTTTGTGTGTGTGTTTGTGTGTGTGTGTGTGTGTGTGTGTGTGAGTATTTGTGTGTGTTAGTGATTTTTAGGTGTGTGTGTGTGTGTGTGTGTGTGTGTGTGTGTGTGTGTGTGTGTGTGTGTGTGTGTGTGTGTGTGTGTGACACATTTGAGACCCTTGGAAAACATCATATTTAACATATCTTGTATAATTTTGTTCCTTTTATAGTTTTAATGCAAACGTTAGAGCGCACGCACACACGGATGCATTTTGTCTCTTCCCACAGCAATGTGTAGAGGTGCAGATCTTCACATTTGCGTGTTATTTTTGTTTTACAACAATATTTTCACAGGATCCTTAAACAAAGGTTCTACTATCGGTGTAGATGTGCATAAAGGCATTACATACCCTCAAAAACACGTGTGCGTTTATTCTTGATTATTTACAATTTACCCTATAAATTATTTGGATATATTACGTTCCACACCGATACATTTTGACCCGGCTTTTAGGTAGGAAGTAGAGCATGTATATCACAATAGCATCATCATTATAATCATCCTCATCTCATTAATCATCCAACAATTATAATCATCCAAACATTATAAATTATAAACAGCAACTAACAAACATGAAAAGCGGAACGCAATTTGGCGATGTAAATTATCGAAAACTTTGGTGGGTGCGATTATTTTTGTATTTAAGCAAGCGCAGTGTGAGTTGTGCTGTGGGGTGGTGTTGATTACTTCCCTTTACTTGTATTGTACTCGGGTGTTGAAACGTTCGCGTGTTTCGTTTCTGGTTTGACACATTTAAAGCACGTGCTAAAATATACACCTTTGCGCTAAAAGCTGAACGCCCTGCATTAACAGCCTTGGCAATAACAACACGCATACACACACACGCACGCAGACACGCACGCAGACACGCACATGCCCATGCACCCAAGGACGCACGCACGCACGCACTGGCACGCACGCACGCACTGGCACGCACGCACGCACGCACGCACACAGAAGCACATGCACAAGCACAAGCACACACATACATACAGACACCCACACATACACCTCCACCACACACACACACACACACACACACACATAATTAAGACAGCAAAATAATGTTTGCCCTAATATGAAATTCAAACCGGCGTCCATTTTAATCCAATGATTCTATAACGCTAATGTGTGCAATCAATCAAATTAGGAAAAAAAAGCAAAGTGGTTTTGACTTCTAATCCCTGACTCAGCGACGCGTGAACAAAAGCTAAGTTCCGCTGGGGAGGCGTTGCGAGACCGACAGACGTGACAAGAGGAAAGCGTCACAGCGTAGAGGCGTGCGTGCATTCAAGCGGAACCACACACACCAGTCGGTACTCAAACCCGGGGGTCTTTGTGTAGAAAGCGATTGGAACGCGTCATCGACAATTCTTTGAATGCATGACAATAAATCATCAAATGAAAGGAATCAATGATAAAAGAGTAAAACAGGCATGAGACCAAGGGTAGGGCGGATGGTGGCGAGAGAGGTGGAGGGACGGGGAATGTTTACAGTACCGTGAGCCGGGCTGTGAGCAGTGCCCGCTAATGTTTAGCTCAGGCACCGTCGCGGCAGACGCACCTTAGGAAAATGCAGCGCGCTATTCTGGCCATCTGGCCCAATGTCGTCCTCATCTCTCAGGCAGACTGATACCGTGTACTAAGAGGTGTACGCTACACCCACTTTCAGGCTCAGGCATTTCCAAATGCTCGACTCAAGACTAAGAAGGCTTTCTGTTTCTTTCTTTCTTTTTATTTTATTTCCGTCTTGCTTTTTTCTCTTTTTTGTGTGTCCAGTACTTTATATTTTTCAAAATGGTTATTTTGAGAGACAATGATTATAGGGATAACAAATGGAAATAAATCAACAAAACGAAACAAAGCTTAAACATCACCCAAAACAAACAACAACAGCAAAAACGAAACGGGGGATGGTAAATAGGGGGAAGGTTAAGAATTTTTTTTTCAAACTTCCTTTAGGTACATGTAGCAGGAAGCGTAATAGCACATCAAAAGAGCAAGCCAGCTTCACTTGATTAGGTTAGAGCGTAGATCCAGTTAATGGAATTAGCCCAGACAAGGCCGGTGTAACACGAGAAAATTACTCCCACGAGATTTTTACTCCGGAGTAAAAATTTCGTTCGAAAATGTTACTCCCTTTACGAAAAAAGCACTCCCCCATTACACGAAAAAATTACTCCCCACGACAGGTGAGTTCCGAGTTAACATTTCGTACACAAATGTTACTCCCCTGACGAATAAAAAAACAAAAAAATTACTTCACCCTAACACGAGCAATTTAACTTCCCATGCCAGGTGTACGAAATTTTGACTCCCTTGTCCCCTGTTAGTCTCAGCGCGACATTCGTTTGTGGGAGATCACATATTGGCATTATCCCTTCGCCCGCATCCCATTTTCGCGTACGAGATTTTTACTGGAAGTGAAAAAAATGGGGAGTAAAAATTTCGTGGAGGGAGTAATTTTTTCGTGCCTTGGGGAGTTCTTTTCTCGTACGAAATGTGTACTCGGAGTAAGAAATTTTTACTCCGGAGTAAATTTTTCGTGGAGTAAAAATTTCGTGTTACACCGGCTGTGTTAAATTTGGTGTTGAGGATGGAAATAAAGCCAGAAACGCCCCCCCCCCCCCCCTTCCCAAAAAGAAAAGAAAAAAAAACATAAAAAAAGAAGATTAAGTAAGAAAGACACAGAGAAATGAAAGAAGGTAAACAAAAAGAAGAAGAAAGCCTGAGGTCTCATGATCCTTTCCACATTTTTCAGGAAGAAAGGGGAACACAAACGAATTACAGAGAATAATATTCTGAAATCCACGCACTGTTGTACACCTTAAATTCTGATTCTTCTTTCTACAGTAAACTTTATTTTCTGTAAACAGAAAAAGGCCGGGTTTTTATTTTTTTTATACACTTAAACAGCCAACCCTTTTCAACCTCAAAAAAAGTTATACGATTAAATGAATTTTTATTTTTTTTATTTTTATTTTTTTTTAGTGGAGGTTACCCGTTTGTCAGGAGGGATGATTAGAATAAATGATGTTATGCCAAACAAAAAATAATCAGAAAATGGTAGCAGTCCGTTATTTGATAACCGCTCCTTTATCACTTTGGCACACCGGCACGGTAAGGCGTTCGCCCCGTGATCGGGAGGTCGTGGGTTCGAACTCCGGCCGGGTCATACCTAAGACTTTAAACTTGGCAATCTAGTGGCTGCTCCGCCTGGCGTCTGGCATTATGGGGTTAGTGCTAGGACTGGTTGGTCCGGTGTCAGAATAATGTGACTGGGTGAGACATGAAGCCTGTGCTGCGACTTCTGTCTTGTGTGTGGCGCACGTTATAATTATGTCAAAGCAGCACCGCCCTGATATGGCCCTTCGTGGTCGGCTGGGCGTTAAGCAAACAAACAAACACACAACAACAGCACCTTTAAACGATTGCGTATTTAAAGTCGGCGTCCTTACCGCGTACACACGATCATGTTCATTCCATTTACTTTACTGTCTCACCGCTCCCTCCCAGTGGAAAGCTAGGTTCAACAGAATCGCGCTTCCCAGGTGTGAGCGTGTTTACGTGTAGTCATCCACCTGCACTTATGGCAAAATGACCGAGGTCTTTTACGTGTCACAGTGGTGACACGGGGTAGGGACATGGATACCGTCTCTGATTCAATCCTTCAAAAGCAGACAGGTTTCACAGTCAGACGCCTATTAACATTCGAACGGATTCGAACCCGTGACCCGCGGATCACAAGTCCAGTGCTCTACCAACTGAGCTACCCGGGCCCCATGTTCACCGCCACAGATATGCCAAGGCTTTCACGTGGAATTACAGTATTTTCTCACTTGGACTCATACTAACAATCAACATCGCTTGCAGTCTGTGCAGAGGGAGGTTTTGTATTGATGAAATGAGTTCTAAACCCGACACTAATGACACTCTCAACATTCAGTTTTGTATTGATGAAATGAGTTCTAAACCTGAACATTCATTGTAGCAACCCATTGTCACTCTGTACAGAAAGGAATAACGATGTTGATTAATTTTTGGTGTGTTCAAATCGAGGGGTAGTCTTATCTTATGTGAAAGCTTGCATAGTCAGATCTTTAATGGTTAGCCGCACTGTTATCTTGGGAAGGACTGTGCCTTTTAACCGTTTAAAATAATTTGTTTTTCTGCTGTCATGGATACTCTTTTGGCGGAACAAATCTTGTGTGCACTGGAATTAAGTCTGAACTGTGCCACGTCTCGCTTGAAAAGAGAATGCGCGTTATAATAATATCAGTAATAAGGGACACAAGGGCAAGTGTTGGCTGACTTTTTCAACTTTCCAAAAAGCTGATTTTTCAGCTGTCAAAAATTGCTGCGTGCAGCTCAATGTCTGTGTTCATAGAATTAGACGACCCAGTAATATAGGAACAAACAAACGTCAGTTTTACCTTGTGTAATGAAACATGCCTGTAATTACGCTGAGTTGTCAGGACAACGCAACACAAAACATAAGAGAGAAACATTAAAACAGCAAAATGCCTGCAATTGCACTGAGCTGTCAGGACAACGCAACACAAAAACATAAGAAGAAAACAAATTATACAGCAATAATAACGAAACATCACACAGACATATATATATATGCACGCGCACGCACACGCACACACACACACACACACACACACACACACACACACACACACACACACACACACACACACACACACACACACACACACACACACACATTTGTAGGCACACGAACGCACGCATAATTTACATTTATGTCACACGTGCAGTGAAATTTTCCCTCAATACAGCACCTGTACAATGAATGTCATACTGCTGAATTAAAAACAAACACATTAGTCAAAAACGTAAAGGGAACAAAACTTGCCGTACACGAACATTGTCAGACAGCTGCCCCAAAAATGCCTGCAGGTCATGAATCCGCTAGCATCGGAGTTGCCACTACCTGAAACTTTGTCCATAACACTGCGATACGATATGATCGTCAGATATCAATGATTTATCTCCTCGCAGACCCTCTGTCGCTTGACACAATAACAGACCCCCGCCTTTCAGTCATCTATACCCTGTATGGCGGCATGCACACGCCAGAAGTGACAATTACAAATATTACTGTGATCTTTGTTATAATCACTGATGATCACAGCCACCATCCCTTCAGCAAGGTTTTATGTATGGCGGCGTACGAACGCCAGAAGTAAGAGTTATAGACAGAGTAAAAAAGTTATATTTCCTATTATCACTGATAATTATATACACTGCACTGCTGAATTAATGATGTCTTCGAACGATTATTTCATTTCATTTATTTTCATTTATTTTACTTTATAATAACAATCATATTAATAACAATCTGGTTTTGGTAATTAATTTGAAAAATGGCTTCTAATCATAAATGTACAAAACAAAAATGATTAAATAGTTGATATTTGTTTTTGTGGTTGGCCAATGACATTCTTGACTGATAATTACTGATGATTACGGAAAATACCCACTAACGGACTAATGATGTCTTGCTAAGATAATACCAGTGAAGCGTTTAGCCGAAATGATGTCATCGGCACGGTGCGTCAACCGTGTTAATTACAAAGAACATGGTACAGCGATCTGCATCATTTTCAATGAATGTTGAAATGATTACACTTTATTTCCGATTTCTTACCAGACATTGGGTAAGAATTAGTGCCCTAGGCAAATTGCCAAATGATTTGGTTAAGAGGAACTTGATGCTTTATTTTCACAAACCAACAACAACAACAACAACAACAACAACAACAACAACAACAACAACAACAACAACAACAACAACAACAACAACAACAACAACAACAAAGAACAACAACAACAGCAACAAAGAACAAGTCGCGTAAGGCGAAATTACAACATTTAGTCAATCTGTCGAACCCACAGAATAAAACTGAACGCACTGCGGTTTTTTTCACCAAGACAAAACAGCTTCGTCAATCCACGCGGCAAGGAAGTCGCTCATTTTTACCGTGCAACACGAAATGAAACTGACATGCAAGAATAGCGAAATAGCGTACTGCGGTGAGGAGGGAAGCGCACTTTTCTGTATTCTTTTTAACTTTCTAAGCTTGTTTCGAATACAACATATTATATTTATATGTGTTTGGAATCAGAAAATGATAAGGAATAAGATGAAATCATTTTTGATCGATTTCTTAAATAATAATCGAAGTACTAATTAACCTATTTTCGTTAATTGTGATCACATTTTAAGAGTAAACATGACATATGTATATATTTTTAGATTCAACATTTAATGGAGAATACGATGCAATCAGTTTTAAATCTGTTTGCGAAAAATCGATTTTTATTGACAACTGTAATGAGAAAACTCATTAATTAACCAAACAAAACACAGAAAACAACAACAACATTAACATTAACAACAAAAGTGACAACAACAACAACAAAAACAACAAAGGGAAACAAACAAACAATACCAGAGTCCGGGCTTCGTCGAAGATTACTTGACCAAAATTTAAACCAAATTGGTTGAAAAATGAGAGTGTGACAGTGCCGCCTCAACTTTCACAAAAATGCGGATATGACGTCATCAAAGATATTTATAAAAAATAAAATAATAATTCTGGAGATATAATACTCAGGAACTCTCATGTTAAGTTTCATGAAGATCGGTCCAGTAGTTTCTCAGAATCGCGTTATACACACACACACACACACACACACACACACACACACACACACACACACACACACACACACACACACACACACACACACACACACACACACACACACACACACACACACACACACACATACATACACCACACCCTCGTCTCGATTCCCCCCTCTACGTTAAAACATTTAGTCAAAACTTGACTAAATGTAAAAAACACAGATAAAAAACACAGACAAAACACAGAAAACAACAACAACAACAACATTAACAACAAAAGTGACAACAACAACAACAAAAACAACAAAGGAAAACAAACAAACAAACAGACAAACAAACAATAAAAGCAACTAAACTTGTGACTTATCGCTGTGATTTTAGCACTTGCAATTTACTTTCCGTCCATTTGCGAACGGTATACGAACTTAGATAATTTGCACTTTTGGTGCGAAAATGCTACCATAATATCCAGCGTACGCATTTGATCGTGCTGCTCTGCAAGGGGTGCCAGATGACGATGGTGTTGCTTTATTCCGGGTACTTTTGTACCCGTTATTTGCCCTTCTTTTCCTCCTGCTGTTCTCCCTTTCTCTCCGTCCCCGTTTCACCCCTCCTTTTCAGTTTCCCGTGGAGTTTCTCTATTGTGCGAAAGGTTTTTGTTGTGTTGGTGTTCTGTTACTGGTACGGATGGCAGAGTGTGACATAATTGATTGATTTGATTGATTGGGATTGTTCAGAGTCGTCTACCTGTGAAACGTGTTTTGTTTTTGTTTTGATGCGGAGGGGGGTAGGATGGAGGTTTGTCAGCATGTGCAAATAATTATGTGTGTCCGTGTGCTTATTTCCATCCGCGCGCGCGTGTGTGTGTGTGTGTGTGTGTGTGTGTGTGTGTGTTTGCGTTCGTGTGTGCGTTCGTGTGTGCGTGCGTGCGTGTGTGTATGTGTGCGTGTGTGTATGTGTGCGTGCGTGCGTCTGTGCGCACGCGCTCGTGTGTGTGTGTGTGCGTGCGTCTGTGCGTGTGTGTGTGTGTGTGTGTGTGTGTGTGTGTGTGAGTCTGTGAGTGTGTGTGTGTGTGTGTGTGTGTGTGTGTGTGTATGTGTGTCTGTGTCTGTGTCTGTGTTTTTGTGTATGCGTGTGTTTTATGTGTGCGTGGATGCTAGATGACAACACTGACATTCAGTTCCGGGTAGTAATGTTCCGGTAACACGTTTCTCCGTTTCCTTCCCTCTTGCAGTCCAACACTTTTCCACTTCTCCGTTCTCTCTGGAGGTTCCCTATTATGTGAAGTGCTATTGTTGTCTTGGTGTTCAGTTTCTGGCTCTTTTGATAACATGTGACGTCGTTTATTGATTTGATTGGTGGCGAATGTTAATAGACGTCTGATTGTGAAACCTGTCTGATTTTGAAGGGTTGAATTCGAGAGAATGGTTAACAAGGTTGAGTTGGGGGATCGGGTGGCTGAGGGAGTGTGTACGTGTGCGTGCATGTGTAGATGGATATGCCCATGTGTGTGTGTGTGTGTGTGTGTGTGTGTGTGTGTGTGTGTGTGCGTGTGTGTGTGTGTGTGTGTGCAGTGTGTGTGTGTGTGTGTGTGTGTGTGTGCAGTGTGTGTGTGTGTGTGTGTGTGTGTGTGTATGTGTGTGTGTGCGCGCACGGATGCCAGATGACGAACCGGGTATTGCAATCCGGGTACTTGTCTACTCGTACCTTGCCACTACTTTCCCTCCTGCTTTCCCGCCCTTCTCCTCCTCCGAGTTTCCCTCTTCTTTTCAGTTTCCCGTGGAGTTTCTCTATTGTGCGAAGGGTTTGGATTATGTTGGTGTACCGTTACTGGTATGGTTGGCAGAGTGTGACAAAAGTGTTACCGCTCTTCGTTTATTGATTTGACTGGTGGTGAATTTGTATTATTTATGGTTATCTGACTGAGAAACTGGTCTGCTTGTTTGAAAGATTTGTGGCGATATCACGAGGAGGGGGTAGGGGATGGGGATGGGTGAGGTGGATGAGATTTTGGCTGGGGGTATGCGTATGTGCGTATTTGTTTGTGTACTTTGTGTGTGCGTGCATGCGTGCGTGAATGTGTGTGTATGTGTGTGTTTTTGTGTGTGTGTGTGTGTGTGTGTGTGTGTGTGTGTGTGTGTGTGTCTGTGAGTGCCTGCGTCCGTTCCTGCGTAGATGTAGGACGGAGAGGAAAAAACAATATTGAGAATGTCACAGTACGATATTAGGTATCTGAAAATATCAATCTGTCGTTCTTCGCAGCAAGCCTTACCGTCTTTTTTTGTTGAATTTATAATGGTGTTTTTTCTGCATTCATTGACGAAACCTATAGCCAGTAGCAAGGTAAGGTTATTTTGGTTCACTTTTATCACTGCGCGTGAATACTCTCATAATGCATCCGAAAGCATGCGGCAGTTGCAAACAGAAGTAGGGTGTTTATACATCGGTTATACCTTGAATCATGGATTGCAGTGCAGTATTGGACTTTTTCGTAATAATGGTTCATTGTCTGCACTTTTTCTGAATAAAATATGAAATTGTAATACTTTATGATGATCCATTGACTGCACTTTTGAACGTTATATTAAAATGGTCGCGTTTGAGACACGATTTCTTGATGAAAACAGTTATTGCGGGAGTGTGCTGATGTGTATTTCAACACAGTGATCGCATTTAGCTGCACCTCTTTTTCCAGTTTGCTACAAATGAAGTGGATTTCAATAACACAATTAATGAAGAACATACTTTCAAGCTGTAAATAACTTTTGAGCAAAATGTAGGATTAAAACGGAGAGATATCATGACCCTCAGTCTCTACCTGTCGTTCTACTTCTGCCTGCCAGTCTCCCTGTCTGTCTGTTCTCTTTTTTTAAACTTTTTTTCTACTCACTTTTGTTTTTGCTCAGTTGCATGCAGGCTGCTACATACCATACTTGTTTTGCCTCCCCCCCCCCCCCCTTTTTTTACGGGTGGGGAGCCTCCTTCTTCATATAGGTTTTTTTTTATCATCAAATCCAGAATTCTGTTATAAAATATGTACACTCTCTTTTACTAACTCTATCTTTAATTTTATCTAAAAAAATTTCTCTTCGTTGATTGATATAATTTCCTTACCGTAATTCATAATCAAAAATATATCTAATTTTCAACGGAGTTCCATACTTGTAGGCTTAAATCCCGATACAATTTGTGCAATAATAAGAAGAACTCTGTCTGTTCACTTGTTTTTTCCCCTGTCGACTGATATATACAGAGCTAAGCAACCATGTTGCCATTCAACGAATCAAAAATCTGATACGAAACAAAGGTAGCACACAAACAAAGATACGAACAAACTTACGAACTGACATCCGTTATTACTCTAGTATAATATCAATATTGTTTCTACCTTTTCACACACCAAGCAAGCTTAAAAACAAATAAGTAAACAAAGAAAGAAAGAGAACATAAACAAACAATTAAGCAGCCTCCCAATAAATCAATCAACCGACAAAGGATGAAAGTCGCTTGTTCATTTAACTGCTTGTTATATTCGCTCACCTGCCAGGAGATCGTTCCCCATAACTTTCACTTTTTCGGGTTCCACATGTCGAATGCATCAAGATCGTTTGCGTCCCTTTGTTTCTCAGACCTTAACATAATTCTCTGTCTCAGCTGATTGAGATAATCAACGAAAAAAAAATAACCACACCGCTATATACTACCTATATCGCTCTGTTTTACCCAACTTCTGCCCTCCTCCATTCCATCTACGCCGAGCTTCTGTTTCTATAGTTACACACAGTGTTTTATAAACCACTACGTATACCCAACTTCTGCCTTCCTCCATTCCATCTACGCTGAGCTTCTGTTTCTTTAGTTACACACAGTGTTTTACAAACCACAGACTGATATAATATATATCTAACATGTGTGCGCGCAAACACTGGGCACGAGCTTTGTCGGTAGACCCACGTGCGTATGTGCCGCGTGAATGTCAACCACGTGCTAGCATCAAGAAGGTTATGTTTGTTTTTTGCACTGGAACCCCCCTGTTCAGACCTTCAAATCTCTGAAAAAGTTAGGTCCTAAAAAAGAAATGAGTCTTAAAATGGGGTCAGTTTACGGAGGTTATGAGCAAATAATCCGAAAAAGCTAGGTCTTAAAAGAGGGGAAATCTTAAATTGGGGGTCTTAAAAAGGAGGTTCCACTGTATTGCGCAAGGCACATTAATCAGTGTTTGTGTTTTGTGCTCAGGTCTAGACAGAGCTAATTGGAGGGTTGAATGTCGGTGGGGTTTGGTTAGACCAATGCATTGAACGCCGTTGTTTTGGGGTCATTGTGGGGGTTTTGACCATCCACTTCTTGATGAAGCATGCAGGTCTTACGTTGAGAGGTTGGCATGGAAACCAGAAGGACAGTTGAATATGTGGTTTGGTTCTGAAATGAAGATGTTCACTTATCAATAGCAGTCATGTCCGTGCGTGATCCACGGATAAAGATAAGTCGCAAGGAAAAAACGACAAGCTGTAGTTTGCAGGGATGGCCAAATCTCAAAAATGTAACTCGCCAGTCGCGCAAGTACCTCCA
Organism: Littorina saxatilis; assembly: GCF_037325665.1. Lineage (NCBI taxonomy): Eukaryota > Metazoa > Mollusca > Gastropoda > Littorinimorpha > Littorinidae > Littorina > Littorina saxatilis. The sequence goes on from NC_090246.1 coordinate 15,828,822, forward strand.
AGAAAATCACTTGCCCGCCAGAAATTCCACAAGCCCGGTAAATACCAGACGCACATACAATGAAAAAGTGTTAGTATGAATAATGTTTAGATTTATGTTTCTACACACTAAATAGCGGTGGTATACGTACTTACGATCCACAACCGCGCTCAGCTGGTGTCTTGTCTGGCTGTTATGCATCGTTCTTCATTGACGCAAGTTGCAATGAGCAATATTTGTTGCGCGCGTCTTGACCTGTCCCAATTTGAGCAATGCTGTTTTAAAACGAATTGCGTTTTTGTTTCTGTTCTTTAAAATGGTATACCCCACCATAGTCTCCCCATCCAACTCAAACGTACCACTTTCCTCTCCGCTATCGGCAATCACTCACCAGTGTTCTTTGAATGGTCGATCTTTTCTTTTTCATATGCTGTTTGCTTTTCTTCATTTATCAGCATCAGTCATTTCGAGTACCTTTTACGCGGGTTCACCTGATCATAGAAAATGTGTGTTTTGAATCAGTTGTGAAAGTAGAAACAGCTCGAATGAAACGTCAAAAGCGCTACCTAGATGGGAGCCTCGTTCTTGTGTCCCTAGAACATGGCGGCTATTTTGCAGATAACAGAAGTTTCTGCATGATTGTGCAGTGTTTATTTTTCTTTTAACAATGAAGCTCAGTTGTAAAACCAAACGTTGGTTTGCATTTGACCAAAATTGTAATTAGCCAGCCGGGAGAGCTGCCAGACAGTTTCGACTAGCCCGGTGGGTTTTTTTACTCGCCCCTGGCGACCGGGCGGTAGATTTGGCCATCCCTGCAGTTTGGCATTCGAACTGCCCAAAACCAAGGAACACGGTTAAATAAAAAACCCAAGAAAGGTTTAATTTTTGGAACGTATAATTCAAGACTAAAAACCCACGTTCACAAGAACCTCGACCTAACGACTATAAACATATGGGTCACCTCGCGCCTGTTTTGTATTTTGCGCGCGTATTTTCACAAACTCCCTGCAAAACTCAGGCAACTTCCCCACAGAGAAAGATGTCTGTCGATGTAATGCTGACCATTCAGTTTCCCCATTTAAAGTTGTTCGAAATTAAAAATGAGTTTCAGTATGCCCGTTTTTTGCAAGACCACTGATATTTTTAGATCAGTGCGTCTGACACAGCCAAGAGGAGATAATTCAAAAATAAAACGTATTCTTCTGCAGATAGCGCACTTGATATACACTTTAAGTTAATATATATTGCTCCATGACTTTGTATGGAAGGAAAATATAAAACGTGTTTGAAATTTGAGGCAACATTTTCAAGAATGATTGGACAGACTGCACATCTATCTTTTAAAACGTAGCTCAGCAAACCAACTGTGTTTTTCTCGGGCCTTGAACCAAAGCGATGTAAGATCGATATCACTCCGTTGTTGTTAACCTCGCTGAGTATGCACTGGGTAAAACATTAGGGGGAAAACACACACACACACACACAAACATAACAATCAAACAGACGCGCCTGTTACTGAGCAAACATGCGTTCCTTCAAATTAAGTCTTTCATTGGATCGCGGTTTACGCTAGGGATGGTTAGGGTGTTTTCAAAGAAACGCAGAACTGCTTCCAGCGATAGCTCTGCCGGTGAAAGGCGAAGAGAGCAAACGTTACAATGTGTACAAATTGATCGATACGGTGTTTGACAGTTTGCTGTTGTTACTTGTCTGCCTCTTTTTTATGTTTGATTCCTTGTCGCGCCTCGGAAGAAGGATTGCAATGAAGTTGTTTTTCTTTTCTTCCGATACTTTTGTGAAAATGTGTTTTTGCTTTCCATTGGTTGTTGTTTTATTCAGTTCAAAGGCGACAACTGATGTGCTTTAAAAAAAAAAATGTTCAAATGTTGTGCGCTTTTTTGTGTGTTTTGCTTTTTGCGTGCATGTGTCTTGTGTTGTTTTGACTTGCGTCGGCTTGTTTCGTTTTGAATTTTTTTTTTCTTTTCTCTTGACAGCAATTTGTTTTTAAAATTCTGAGTCATTTTCCATGCATGCCATTATTTTGATTTGTTTTGTTTTGACTTTTGTCTTTTTGTGTGCCGATTTTTGTGTGTGTTTATCCCTCTACAGAACCTTTTTTTTAACTTCTGTCCTTATTCAGACATATCATTGATTTTTTTCTTGTTTGTTATGTTTGGATTTTTTTCTCAAGCCGCAGACAGCTTGTTTTTGTAATATTTGTTATTTTGCTTGTATAACGTATGCAGACAGTGTTGAAAACTGCTGGTACAAGAAACACTTCCTGGAATTGTAATCTTTTTCTGAAGAAATGACAGTTTGATGTTTTCTTTTTTTATCCCGGGCGTTGCTTCTTTACTTCGAATTCTGAATTGAACTTTAAAAAGTGGACTTAAGTTTATCCCGTAGTTTTGCCTTCCTAACACCCCTGGGATTAAATTCTCGTCCGCACTTTTTAGTGTTCGGATTTTTCTCACAGCGGGGTATAGTTTAGAGAATTATAACATTGGGATTCTTAATCGCAGGTTTTCGGGTCGTGTTCGCTTTGGTGATACCTGATAACTTTGAATACTTCATGACATTTTACCGGATTACTTTTAAATTATATCATGACATTTCACTGTATTACTTTTAAATTATATCATGACATTTTACCGGATTACTTTTGAATTATATCTTGACGTTTCACTGGATTACTTTTGAATAATATCATGACATTTTAAATATAAAAGAAAATGTTTGTGTTTTTTTATGTACGAGTGTCTACCTGGGTCTGGGTGGCCGAGTGGTAAACGCACTTGCCTCGGAAGCGAGAGGTTGCGAGTTCGACCCTGGGTCAGGGCGTTAGCAATTTTCTCCCCCCTTTCCTAACCAAGGTGGTGGGTTCAAGTGCTAGTCTTTCGGATGAGACGAAAAACCGAGGTCCCTTCGTGTACACTACATTGGGGTGTGCACGTTAAAGATCCCACGATTGACAAAAGGCAAAATTGTATAGGCATAGATAAAAAAAAAGTCCACCAAATACCCGTGTGACTTGGAATAATAGGCCGTGAAAGGGTGAATGCTCGCCCTAATAGGCTTGTGGTTTGCTGGCCGATGTGAATGCGTGATATCTTGTGTAAAAAATTCCATCTCACACGGCATACATAAATCCCTGCGCCTTGAATCCGTGGTTGAGATATGTGCGCGATATAAACTGCATAAAATAAATAAATAAAATAAAATAAAAATACCTATTGATTCTAAGACATCATTCATTCATCGTTCAAGTTTTTGGTATTTTTCTTTTCTTGCAACTTTGTTTACAATCGAATGAATTTGAAACATATATTGTCAGCTTCACGGGAATGTTTGAAACATATAATGTCAGCTTCATGGGAATATTTGAAATATATGTCAGCTTCATGGGAATGTTTGAAATATATAATGTCAGCTTTATGGGAATGTTTGAAACATATAATGTCAGCTTCATGGGAATGTTTGAAACATATAATGTCAGCTTCATGGGAATGTTTGAAACATATAATGTCAGCTTCATGGGAATGTTTGAAACATATAATGTCAGCTTCATGGGAATGTTTGAAACATATAATGTCAGCTTCATGGGAATGTTTGAAACATATGTCAGCTTCATGGGAATGTTTGAAACATATAATGTCAGCTTCATGGGAATGTTTGAAACATATAATGTCAGCTTCATAGGAATGTTTGAAACATATATTGTCAGCTTCACGGGAATGTTTGAAACATATAATGTCAGCTTCATGGGAATGTTTGAAATTTATAATGTCAGCTTCATGGGAATGTTTGAAACATATAATGTTAGCTTTATGGGAGGAGATTTTTTTACATTGTTAATGTCCGTGTTATAACTAAGACATGCGTAGATCATTTTGTTTGATGATAACGGTTGTTACTATTAGTTACCATAATCATTCAGAGATCCATCCGCGTTACGTTTTTCCCCAGTTCCATCGCTTCGAAGAAAACCAAGCGGGGGCAAACATTAAACATTTCATATTCATTGGAGAAGAAAAAAAACCTCTTGATGAAAATTGTTTTTAAATATTTTCTAATATCTATATATTTATATATACTGATATAATATATATTATACTATCCTCTGTAGATCCATCCAGGCAACAAAAACATCCTTTTTAAAAAACATTTTTTACTGGTGTTTTGTTTTACTTCTCTGGATTCATCTGCCTGGATTTGCTTTCGCATTCTTTCTTGGATATTAATGTTGTCATGTTTACCATCATGTATACGGGCCTCGAACAATAATATTTTGCTTGAGTGTGTGCTTGTATTGTTTGCGTATCGTTGTTGCATGACATTAATTTTGAATAAACGTCCGTGTACTAACACTCACATCAACAAATGGCAGCGTGGCTGCTTTCGGAGCAAGGCAGGCTTTGTGTGCGGAATGAATGGCGTAAGTTCCGCATGTCTATATCAGTTTGCGATATGAACCAAGACAAAAAACTTGATGTGAAAGGAAGAAGGCGGGTTGTAGACTTTCTTTATGTGAATGTGACCAGGTAAAAGGGTTCCTTCATTTGATGTAAACAGTCCATGTCCCATGACTATGTATGGAAGGAACATATAAAATCGTATCGTTGTTACATGACATTAATTTCAAACCCGACAGAGCTGTCTAAAGACTTTTACACACATGAAAGCACCACTTTACCTGGACACATTGATATGTGACCCTCCACCACGGAATGAGTCGCATGTCACCTTTGCATGATGTTCATATTTTTACATTTTCGTAAAGAGTTTGTTATGCGCTATCCAGTGGCGAAAACCGTTTTAGAAAAGAGCGAAAACTTTTCGAGTTATAAGCCTGTGACTAAGGTGACCCTCACACTGTTACCAGCCCCCCCCCCCCCCCCGGACTTATATTAAGCCTAGCGCAGAACCGCGCGAGGTGACATGCGACTCATTCCGTGGTGGAGGGTCACATATCAATGTGTCCAGGTAAAATGGTGCTTTCATGTGTTTAAAAGTCTTTAGACAGCTCTGTCGGGATTGTAATAATCGGTTACACGGGAAGTGGGCCATCCGATGTTGAAATAAACCCTTACGAGCACGGTTGACGACGCGCGACATATTGTTTTAATATCTGCAACATGGGATGTTGCAGAGTCTTATGAAATAAAGAGGATCATTTTTACATTTTGAAAAGGCTTTAGCTAAATATTTCGGTTTTATATCGGCCATTTCCCAAGCGCAAATACAAGCTATTGCAAAGACATTGACGCACAACAAATTCATTGAATGACGCAAAACGTAGCGTAGGCGAAACAAGTTTAGACAACATTTCCTGTAGAGGGTGGGTGATGAAAACGGATTACAGTTAGCAAGTTAAAAAACCCAATAGTACTCCCAGAAAGGTTAAGATAATGGAGAGAGAATTGAATTGAACTTTATTTTACAAGGATTAAGATTTAAGGCTATGCCTTTTCTTACAATCTGTCCTTTGGACGCACAGACACACAATGATACAATTAAAAACAATTAACAATTAAAAAGTTCACAACAAAAGGAGGAGGAAAGCTTAAACACGTGATGATAATGATGACGATGACGATGACGACAATGACGACGACGACGACGACGACGATGATGATGATGATGATGATGATGATGATGATGATGATGATGATGATGATGATGATGATGATGATGATGCATGAAGAGCATACACATGTGGTTATTCACAAAATCAAATGCATACTATGCAGGCAATTATGCGTACAAGATAGAAGCAATGGAACATGTACTGTAGCAATAGAACAACAAAGATATGTTCAGAATATAAAATGCACAGCATATCTTTGACATAATACTAACTGTGGTAAATCAAAACGCGTTAAACTATTCAGACATGAAGTGTTATTTTTTTAAACTGTGTAATGACTTCAAGTGCTTGAAGGATGATGGCAGTGAATTCCAGACTGATGTACCCGAAAACACAAAACTGGTCTTATAAAGGTCAATTCGTGGAATCGGTGGGAGAGAGAGAGAGAGAGAGAGAGAGAGAGAGAGAGAGAGAGAGAGAGAGAGAGAGAGAGAGAGAGAGAGAAGAGAAAGAGCGAGAGAGAGAGAGAGAGAGAGAGAGAGAGAGAGAGAGAGAGGGGGGGGGAGAGAGTGGTTGTGATGGTGATTTAACTGAAATTATTATCAAACGCTCAAACAATTTCTCATGGACACTACAGCTTTTTCATCTCAAAATTTAGTATTATTTGTGGAAGTAGCAATAGATTTGTAAATCATAAAGTAAAACTTCCTTGTGAACATTGAATAACTGTAAATTCGCCTTGTTCCGACCTCCTGCAGTTGTTACACGTTTAGAACGAAAGGTATGGGCAATGTCGAGAAATAAAAAGCACACGTGTACTTTTGACTAGACCGGCACGGTTGGCCTAGTGGTAAGGCGTCCTCCCCGTGATCGGGAGGTCGTGGGTTCGAACCCCGGCCGGGTCATACCTAAGACTTTAAAATTGGCAATCTAGTGGCTGCTCCGCCTGGCGTCTGGTATTATGGGGTTAGTGCTAGGACTGGTTGGTCCGGTGTCAGAATAATGTGACTGGGAGAGACATGAAGCCTGTGCTGCGACTTCTGTCTTGTGTGTGGCGCACGTTATATGTCAAAGCAGCACCGCCCTGATATGGCCCTTCGTGGTCGGCTGGGCGTTAAGCAAACAAACAAACAAACAAACCTTTGACTAGTGAACAGTTATACCTTTGACTAGTGAAATTGTTTACCTTTGACTAGTGAACAGTTATACCTTTGACTAGTTTACAGTAATGCCTTTGACCAGTGAACAGTTATACTTTTGATTAGTGAACAGTTATACCTTTGACTAGTGAACAGTTATACCTTTGACTAGTGAACAGTTATACCTTTGACTAGTGAACAGTTATACCTTTGGCCAGACGCTTTCAAAACGATCACAAAACTTTCTATTCTTGTTCTCACTAAGAATGAGGCATCAAGTGCAAATAACACAAAAATACCAGGCATTCAAAAGCAGGAGAGAAATGGCACTTCAAAGCGAAAACTACCTGATGACCGACGCGAGCAGGTAAAATAATTAGGGCAATAATTAGGCTTCTGGATTTCTTCAAGCAGCAAATGGAACAAAGTGAAAGGGACCCCCCTCGACGAGTTGAAATGAGAAAAGCCGGCAGCCTGCCTCGCTAAATAGTGTTACATATTATGTTCTGCAAAGCCTTGCGTTGCTCATTTAGTTCTTGACGAGTTTCAGTTGTAGCGAGGTTTTGTTCGTAAGATATTTTTACGGAGATTAGAACCAGACATTTATAGCTGTCGAAAAGCACATACATTGTGAGCTGGGCGGTCTTTGTGCATTGCTATAATGAGATCGAAACTTTTGCAGATGCAGGTTGTCAAGCAGTATGTAAGAAATGTTAAGTCCTTTGTACTGGAAACTTGCATTCTCCCAGTAAGGTCATTAATTGTACTACGTTGCAAGCCCCTGGAGCATTTTTTGTATTGGTGCTTTTGTGAACAAGAAACAATTAACAAGTGGCTCTATCCCATCTCCCCCCTTTCCCCTATCCCATCTCCCCCCTTTCCCCCGTCGCGATATAACCTTGAATGGTTGAAAACGACGTTAAACACCAAATAAAGAAAGAAAGAAAGACGCAGGTTCGGAGACAGAGAGAGAGAGGGAGAGGGAGAGGGAGAGGGGGAGGAGGGGGGGGGGGAGGTAGAGAGACTTGAATTGAATTCAATTTAATTGAATTGAACTTTATTTATCGAGGGTAACAGAATAAGCAATGTATACATGCTTTTTTTTTTATCCGGCCCTCGCCCATTGAGGGTAACTCGATTAATAACAAGAAGAAATAGAAGTTAAGTTAATTACAATACAATTTACATAATTAACATGTCAAACAATTAAAAAGCTTCGGAGAGAGAGAGAGAGAGAGAGAGAGAGAGAGAGAGAGAGAGAGAGAGAGAGAGAGAGAGAGAGAGAGAGAGAGAGAATTTGTTTTTAATCCAAACATATCATATCTATATGTTTTTGGAATCAGGGACCGACAAGGAATAAGATGAAATTGTTTTTAAATCGATTTCGGAAAAATAATTGTAATCATAATTTTCATATTTTTAATTTTCAGAGCTTGTTTGTAATCCAAATATAACATAATGTATATGTTTTTGGAATCAGAAAATGACGAAGAATAAGATGAAATTATTTTTGGATCGTTTAATAAAAAAATACTTTTAATTACAAGTTTCCGATTTTTAATGACCAAACTCATTCATTAGTTTTTAAGCCACCAAGCTGAAATGCAATACCAAAGTCCGGCCTTCGTCGAAGATTGCTTTGCCAAAATTGCAATCAATTTGATTGAAAAATGAGGATGTGACAGTGCCGCCTCAACTTTTACAAAAAGTCGGATATGACGTCATCAAAGGTATTTATCGAAAAAAATTAAAAAAAACGTCCGGGAATATCATTCCCAGAAACTCTCATGTCAAATTTCATAAAGATCGGTCCAGTAGTTTAGTCTGAATCGCTCTACACACACACGCACAGACAGACAGACAGACAGACAGACAGACAGACACACACACACACACACACACACACACACACACACACACACACACACACACACACACACACACACACACACACACACACACACACACACACACACACATACACCACGACCTTCGTCTGGATTCCCCCTCTATGTTAAAACATTTAGTCAAAACTTGACTAAATGTAAAAATCAGCATTCTGGGTGGTTCTTGTGCAGAGTGAGTACTTGTTTTACAGACGGCGACTTTATTGTTCGTTAGTTCATCGCAACAAAAAGTCCCATGCTGCACAGAATGAAACCATCCTTAGTGTTGAATTATGGTATGTGCTCAAGTGGATGGATGGTCGTATCGCATGACAGATCAGAGATGATGAATCGAATCGTTTATATACGACGGGCGCAGTGGCGTGGTGGTAAGACGTCGGCCTCCTAATCGGGAGGTCGTGAGTTTGAATCCCGGTCGCTGCCGCCTGGTGGGTTCAGAGTGGAGATGTTTCCGATCTCCCAGGTCAACTTATGTGCAGACCTGCTTAGTGACTTAACCCCCTTCGTGTGTACACGCAAGCACAAGACCAAGTGCGCACGGAAAAGATCCTGTAATCCATGTCGGAGCTCCGTGGGGTATGGAAACACGAACATACCCAGCATGCCTACTCAACGAAAGCGGAGTGAGCTGACTATGCTCTCAGAGTATAGTGTGGGGAACCCAAATGGGCAAACGAGCTCACACGTAACCAGAACATTCTGGAACGCTGAAGAAGAAGAAGAAGAAGAAGAAGAACAAGAAGAACAACAAGAAGAACAAGAAGAACAAGAAGAACAAGAACAAGAAGAACAAGAACAAGAACAACAAGAAGAACAAGAAGAAGAAGAAGAAGAACAAGAAGAACAAGAACAAGAACAAGAAGAACAAGAACAAGAACAAGAACAAGAATCGTTTATACTGGAAGGACTGCGCCCTCTACGTATTGCCCTGGAGTCCACAGAGATCAACAAGCACTCACTCGGACAAAGAGAAGAGTCGCTTTGCGCAATACCGACCCATGGAAGGATCTGTCATACAATATCTTTCAGGGCCAGTAGAAAGAAGAGGGGAAGAACTTTAGTCTAGTGCGGAGACAAAAATGTCAGTTTGTGATGGATACATACAAATGTCGGAGCTCTTTACCATCTTATCTCCGACTGGCAGTAATATAAGAGGAAAATCACAATGATGCATTGGTTCAACATACCTCTCGGCTGAAAAACGTGGCGGCTGTTTGTTCAACGTCTGTCTGGCTCGCTTTGATGCCGAAAAGGGTGGATGAAAGCTGATGCCAGGACAGTCTTAGATCAAATGAATGGTTTATATTTTTCATCCTGTTGGCATGTGCTTTGGTGGAATCTTGAGTTTATTTTAGATACTGACTTTTGGATTTCTTTTACTACCTCTCCAGCTTTGAATGAAAACAAAGATTTATTTCAGCAGAAAAGACTTGCAAAGCTGGGGTAAAGACTTTTGTATTTTGTTTGCATGATATGTATGGGTGAATATTATGTGTTTATGTATTGTATAATTATGAAGGCTGCCCAAATATCTTTTAAACGTAAACGCGCGAATGGTTCCTTGGTGTTCAAAGGCAAACTCCTTCCCACGAAAACAGAGACTGTAGAGGGAGTACACAGAGATTGGATCAGTCCAGACCTCCACATGGAATCAAACCTTCGCTCTATTTGGACACATACTGAAAATCAACAACCTGACTTCTTCCCGTGATAATGTTCTGTTGAATTGATAGTGAAGGGATAGGTAACCAAAACCCAACTTTTCACAGAAAATTGCTAGGCAGTCAATATTGGGTACGTGTTCCCTGGCCAAATCTGAACTGGGAAAGACTGTTTAAGTGCAGGCGACGAAATGGAGAAAAAAAAAGTGTGTGTGTGTGTGTGTGTGTGTGTGTGTATGTGTGTGTACGTGTGTGCGTGTGTGCGTGCGTGTGCGTGCGTGCGTGCGTGTGCGTGCGACCGTGCATTTGTGTGTGTGTATGTGCGTGGATGTGTGTGTGTGTGTGTGTGTGTGTGTGTGTGTGTGTGTGTGTGAGAGAGAGAGAGAGAGAGAGAGAGAGAGAGAGAGAGAGAGAGAGAGAGAGAGAGAGAGAGAGAGAGAGAGAGAGAGAATTAGCTATCAATTTGGCATACGCATCTATTTGAATAGGTTGAGAACCCCTACAAATCTATGCCGCGAAAGAATAAGGGAGGTTTTGAGGTTTCCTGATGACTCCTGATGTTCCGAGCAGTGACACAAAAAAATGTCGTTTGAACCCCCAAAACCACCGCTCTATTCCTCCATCGCCTTCCACTGACACTCATTTTACTCCTCTTCTTGGGACCAGCCATGGACCGTGTTTGCACAATCGAGTGAGAGAGAGAGAGAGAGAGAGAGAGAGAGAGAGAGAGAGAGAGAGAGAGAGAGAGAGAGAGAGAGAGAGAGAGAGAGAGAGAAGGAGAGAGAAGAGAGAGAGAGGGAGAGAGAGAGAGTACCACCCAGACGGTCCAATTCTAACTAAAAACTCAGACAACAACAAGAACCTGTGAGGCCACAGCATCTTTATATATAAAAAAAATAAAACCTCCCAGCTTCCAACCTGCCTGCAAGACACTGGAAGCGGCCGAACCGAACCCCCGAACCCCTGCCATACGTCAGTCACGGAATGCCTGGCAGTGGCTGGTGGCGTGCCTCAGATTCTTCTCAGTGCCTGTCTGAATGTCAGGCAACTCTGGAAGCGTCTGGAACCTACGGGGAGAAAAGGAGAAGAACAACAGTGGGCGTCTTTAATGTTCTGCTGGAGGAACCCGGAATCTTCCGCAAGGAAACGCTACACCTTGAGGAGGCTGAGATTGAGGCGTCGTGCTGCCCTTTTCGCCGTGGGCAAGTTTATACCTGGGTGAATGTTTTTAGGGGAGGGGGAGTGGGGCTGGGTGTGGGGGGATAGGGGAGGGTTCAGGTTGTAGAGAGAAACTGAAACTAGAGAGAGAGAGAGAGAGAGAGAGAGAGAGAGAGAGAGAGAGAGAGAGAGAGAGAGAGAGAGAGAGAGAGAGAGAGAGAGAGAGAGAGAGAGAGGTAGAGAGAGAGAAAAAGAGAGAGAGAGAATTGAATTGAATTGAATTGAATTGAACTTTATTTAACAAGGATTAAAATTGAAGGCTACGCCTTTTCTTACAATCTGTCCTTTGGACGCACAGACACACAATGATAAAATTGAAAAATTCAGAGAAGCAGAAGTTTCAAAGTAGTGTTACAAAATGTGGTTGTCTTGAAACAATTAACACAGGGTTTTTCCATGTTGAGTGCAGCTGAGAATAATTCTGTGTGAACTCAGTTATGCTGGTCCGCAGTAACCGAGCCGCTACTGTCGGAACTCGCGATAAAAGATAGGCCTAACCACAAAAAACACAATCGGCACTTTCTTGAAAAATCTTCCTTAATCTATTGGTATATATATGATATTACACTGACTAACCTTTTCATCTAAACCCTAGTTCTTCTTTACGAATGAATGTATTTTCTACTTTTGACGAGAAAAAAATAAAATGTATTCAGCTAGAGCCTATGCTTTCTTACTGCTGGGTCGGTGTCTGTAGCAGACGATACTTTGCCGCTCTGACAGAGAAACTGAATACAAGTCTAGAGTAAAGATAATGCAATGAACTTCGATATTTATCAACAGAGACAAAAGGTTCCTTTGGATATGCTTTCAAATAGAGATATTATATTCAGCAAGTATTTGTGTTGTTGAGTCAGTAGTGCATGATAACAGAGATATAATATAGCCTACATTGATCATCTATCTACATAATTATGTCTGATCACTGATGATAAGTTGGAACTCCATTTTGACAATTTTAACACAGATGCATATATTTTCGGGAAAGTGGGTGAAACACTGTACACTTTTCTTGGCAGTGCGGCGGATCTATCCAATTATAATTAAATTCCAATCTTTAATCCCCCCCCCCCCCCCCCGGGCCTCTCTCCGGCTGCTGTTTCTAAAATCATCTTCTTTTATTTTGTTAATCTGTTTGGGGGGCTGGGGAGGGGGGGGGGGGGGGAGATTGTGTGCTTTACAGAGCTCTGTTAAACAGATTGCTATTTAACCTGTGTTACGGCCACTTCAGTGAATGCAACTCGGTTCATCCATACTGTGGCATACATAATCCCGTTTATTTAAGACGGAAGCACGTGACCATCCTGGCAATACTCTCTAGATAGATAAAAGAAAGTGTTAGCAGATTATATTTCACAGTTTTGGTTTTAATCAATAAGTGCTTGAAGCGATTTTAAATTAACATAATGATTGACCTTGCTAAAATGTGCAACTGAGATACTTTATCGAAGTTTTTAATACAACATTTTGATGCAGTCATGGCAACGCGTATGCTTCAAAATGTCGTCTGCAAAACCCCCACATACATAGCAAAAAAGCTCTGGTCTTCGCTTTGCAGACTTCTCCAAGAGTTTTTACTGAGACTCGGTTCCGAGATTCTGAATTATAAACAGTGGCCACCAGAGATAAACAACGCGAACTCGCCTGCAGGCTAGCGGCGAAAGACAAACCGTTTAACGCTTGACGAGCAGGGGCTAGTGTTTTGTCAGCACACGCTAAACAAAACAAGGCAGCTATAACACAGGACTGTGAGCTCTAATACTGAATTCGCCTCCACTGTTTTGATATGTAAAAATTAAAAAGTTAAAAAGTCAGAAAACTTCAGCACGTGATGATAAAGATGACGATGAGGATGATGATGATGAAGATGATAAAGATGAGGCATGAAGAGCATACATATGTGGTTATTCATAAAATCAAATGCATCCTATGCAAGTAATTATAAGTACAATCTGGTAGCAGAGAGAGAGAGTTAGTGTGTGTGTGTGTGTATGTGTGTGTGTGTGTGTGTGTGTGGGTGCGTGGGTGCGTGCGTGGGTTCGTGCGTGAATGCATGCGTGCGTGTGTGCGTGCGTGCGTGCGTGCGTGCGCGCGCGCGTACTTACTTATCTTTCACACGTGCCTGCATGTTTTCGTTTTTGCCCGCCTGTGTGTTTTGCAATGTTGTCATTTATGTCAGTGTCTGCGTGCGCCAACTCGCGACTGTTAATTGAATGTTTGCAGGTGTAGACAGAACCTTTATAGTCATTGTCTCATAATCATGCGCAGTATTTGTTATTTTTCACAGTAACGTAAGTCCAAGAAGGTTCACGATTCTAATTGCTCGCTGTTAGACGACACATCACGCCGTAGGTGTCTTCCGATCACATGTTGATCGTGGAATGTCTCACAGCGACGCGTTGTCTGCAGTTTGCCTGCTTTGGAATTTGCCTCATGAAAGACAGTCTTTTTGTTTTCGCTCTGAAAAATTGCCATCCATTTGCCTCAGCATTCCGTTGAGTGGCAAGGTTGTGTCGATGCTGCTGTGAAAGAATTCATCATTAAGTTGTTAACCTGGAACTCTTGCTGCTTGAAATGTTACTGCTGTTACTCAATCGTTTGTCATTTATTGTATTTCGCCCATTATGCCGACTTACAGGTTACTGCTGTTACTCGATCGTTTGTCATTTATTGTATTTCGCCCACCTTCATGGCGTGTGGAACACTTACACACAGTGTATACATTATTTTTACCTTAAAAGCAGTATTTTTACCGATCACTGCATTATCCCATTGCTGGAAAATTCGGGTCGGTATTTCACAGTGGAAAGCCAACAGCAACAGGTGTCGCGCTACGTATGTGTGTGTGTGTGTGTGTGTGTGTGTGTGTGTGTGTGTGTGTATGTGTGTGCGTGTTTGTGTGTGTATGTGTATGTGTGTGTGTATGTGTGTGTATGTGTGTGTGTGTGTGTGTGTATATGCGTGTGTATGCGTGCGTGCGTGCATGCGTGCGTGCTTGCGTGCATGTGTGTGTGTGTGTTTAGGTAGTAATCAGCCACATGCACTTCTTGTACAATCACCGAGGCATTTTACGTGTCACGGCGGTGAAAGCAGTGTGGGACACAGAAACCGGCTGTGATTCATCACATAAAGTTGACCCGTGTCAGTCCCGGCCTGGATGTGGAACGGTGACCCGTGTCAGTCCCGGCCTGGATGTGGAACGGTGACCCGTGTCAGTCCCGGCCTGGATGTGGAACGGTGACCCGTGGATCACGAGTCCAGGGCTGATAGCTGTGCACGAACCAAAAGTGGGTGCCACCCAACCGGGAAAGAGCAAACCGCGGGGTCTGATTCGTTGAAGTCACGACAAACCTCTATTGCATACAACACGACACGGCGGCTGGCTCCCACCCGGTTGTTAACTTTTTTGTGCACCTCGGCCCTGTGCTCTACATACCTGACCTCACTATTTGCTCATTTCGACAGGACCAGCTCTTCAAGGAACAAGGAAACACGACCACTTATGGTCCAAAGTAAACTCTTCTTGAGACCAGGGGTGGTATGCACGGATAAATGTCCAGTTTTGTGGGAACCATTGCAGGGTCAGATTCATTGAAATTGAGATTTGTTTGAGATTTCAACCAATCCGAACCGGTGCTTGTGTCTCACCCGATAGGGCCCTTTTTAGTGCACTCCATTCCTAATCTCAGGAAGAGTGGGTTTACTGTTAAGCAGCGCTGGGGTCGTACCCAGTTGGGCGCTTTCTGGTGAATACCACCCCAGATGTCCCCCGTAAATTGTGTGAGCCGTAGACTAATTGCCAAGGAGGCACTCGATTTTATGGTTAAACATTCATGTTGTTTCACAATGCTCCGGTAATTACAAGAGTCGATTGTCTGATTAGGTACTGCCAATGCCTCCCACATCTATTTGGGGGAAAGGGTTTGGAAGAGAGATGTACACGTACATATCATCGTTGTAGAGATCTCTCAGGAAGGTTTCTCAGTTTGACCCGCGGTTTTTTGCAGTCGTCGTCAAGTTTTTTTTCCAAGGGGTTGAATGACCTGCGTATACATGATTTGCAGCACATCTGGACTCGACTATAACAAGAAAACCAACCTTTAGAATTCTGTTGTCGATTTCTTGCTTTTTCACGGTTAATGTGTGTTTGGGAATTGTTTATTTTGCGATTTGTTAAATCTTTTTATTTGCGTTTACTTTTAGACTAGGGGCAGTATTTTCCTTTTATGAAATATCCAGATATGTACATAAGACCTATATTTTGTTAGATCAAGATGTCATCATGACCTTCGCGGTTGAAAACGACGTTAAACACCAAATAAAGTAAAGTAAAGATGTCACCAGCCTGCCCACACTCTTTTTTGTCGCTTTTGTCGGTCGTGATGGGGGTTGGATGGGTTGGGTAGGTAAGCGGCCTGTTGAAGTGTTCGGTTTTGTATATACAAAAAGAAAAAGGTAATGAGATGTGAAGTTATTGGTGAGAAGTAATAACGCCATCTTTCTCGAGATGTCTGTGTGCTCAGCTCAGTTGCTAATAAATTATCAAAGCTAGAAATGTATGTATTTAAGCCTGGAAAATTCTCAGATGCGAACAGATATTTTTAACTCAGATCTTGATAAAATCGACCAGTGGGCTAGACAGTGGAAAGTTAAATTTAATCAAAGTAAAACAAAACTTCTGAATATAAGCAGGAAAAGAAATCCAGATTACATCCCTTTAAACTTCGGTGGCACAATTTTACAAGAAACTGAAAGTCATAAACATCTCGGTATTATTATTCAGAATAACGGTAAGTGGGAGTTACATATTAAATCTGTTATAGCAAAATGCCGTACGCTAGTAGCTTGCTTACGATCTTATAAATATAGACTAGGCAGAAAAGCTTTAGAAATAATGTATAAATCCTTCATATTGCCACATTTTGATTATGCTGATGTTCTCTGGGACAACTGCCCTAAGGAGTTAGCCACCGAGCTCGAAAGTATTCACTTAGATGCAATTCGAACCATTGTTGGAGCAGTCCGCGGTACAAGCCATCAAAAATTGTACGATGAGTCAGGCTTTATTTCATTACTAGAGAGGCGAAAACGTCATAAATTGATATTATTTCACAAGATCGTTCACCGCAAGGTGCCAAACTACTTATTAGCGATATTGCCACCACTAATATCAACTAATAACCCATATCACCGGCGCAGACCTCTAGACAGGAAAGTTCCATCGTTTAAAACTGAATTATACAGAAACTCATTTCTCCCATCTACTACACAACTCTGGAATTTTTTACCAGACTATATAAAACTTAGTGATTCCCTAAGTGAATTTAAGCACTTTTTGTCAAAAAACGATTTAAGTCCGCCGTGTTATTTTTATTCTGGAGATCGCATGTCACAAATAATTCACTGTAAGCTCAGGTTATATATAAGTGATCTTAATAACGATCTAGTGAGACGTCACGTTGCTACAGATGCATCTTGTGACTGCGGATTCCCGTCCGAATCCGTACAACACTTCATATTCGATTGTCCAAATTATCGCGAAGCACGTCAAGAAACTATACATACCCTCCCCAATCACATAATTCACCTCCCCCACCTTTTAAACGGAGACAGACAGTATTCCTTAGATTTGAACAGGAACATTTTTTCCACCGTACACTCGTTCATTAAACGTTCAGGCCGCTTTGGGTAAATCAGAATAAATGCTCTACAAGCCGGACAACAACTTTAACTTCTGCACATCTCCTACCCATCCCTCTTCTTTTATTCATCTTCTTTCCCTCCTTCCTTCCTTTACTGTCTTTCTTTATAATCATTATGCAACGTTCATTACGTTATTAATAGATTTGGTTTATTGAGACAAATTTTTCAGCCGTTACCGCCTTATGTTGTACTGTCATGCAGGAACACCACTATAAGCTTCTAGCTTGTTGCTGTTTCTGTGAACTTTGTATACATGTCATGATTGTAACCTTTGTTAAAATAAACTTATGTTTAAACCAGAAATGTATTGGTTGCAATTAATGACGTCATCTTCCGCGAGCTTATTGTACCCGTGGCTACGTACGTTGTTGATTCGTTATCAAAGCTAGAATGAATCCGTTTCTGGGACCAGTTTGGCAGCAAAGTTGGAATGACCCTCAGCATTCTGATCCTGAAAATGTAGACGAGGTCCCCGAGGGAGGGTCAACAAGGGAACATCAGACAAGAATGCACACATTGTGGATTGAAGACATTAATGATTCAACCGTGGAACATCAGTCTGATCCATACAATTGAGGAGCAGATTAGACACGCAGATCCAGCCTAGGAGTTCGTGCGTGTGTGTGTGTGTGACTGTGTGTGTGTGTGTGTGTGTGTGTGTGTGTGTGTGTGTGTGTGTGTGTGTGTGCGTTCGTGTGGGCGTATGTGTGTGTGTGTGTGTGTGTGTGTGTGTGTGTGTGTGTCAATCTGTCTGTCTGTCTGTGTAAAGGATGGTCGACACTTCATTTTTGTTTCTCAAAAATTCAGTCAGCCCACGTTCATCCCACTTTTCGTCTTCTCTTTCAGTCTTCTTTCTTCTTCTTACTCCATGCTTATTTCTATGCTGGTGGACGCATGTTGTGTCTTTATGTTGCTGATCACGCACGTCGTTTTCATTTTCTGCTTCAACTTTCTTTTGTTCATGCCAAGCTTTCTTGAACTATGGAGTGGCTATTTCTTACCATCCTCTACCGTACCCCTCCCCCCTCCCGTTTCTTCCTTGTATTCGTCCTGTCTTGACGTCAGAATTCAAAGTTCGCCCCGACTAGTACACCGATATCTGTACTATCGTGACTGCACGCAGTGACTGTTACCCTTTGTTTGTTTGTTTGTTTGTTTGTTTGTCTCTTTATTTTTGTTTGTTTTTTGTTCTCGCTTTCTTCTCTCATTTATTTTTTATTTTTATTCTTTTTTCGTTCTTTCTGTCTGACTTTCTTTCTTTCTTTTTTTCTCTCTTTCTTTCTGCCTTGCTTGCTTTATTGATTGGTGTTAGTCATTGTATGTTTATTGTTTATCAAAAGTACTTTATTTTTCGGATTGTTTCCCCTTCTCTTTCTTCTATGTCTTCTTTCCTTCTGTTCGTGTCCTTCCTGTCCACCGTGGTGTCTCCGTCCAAGTCTCTGTGTTGTACGGTCTCCATTTGTCTCAAGACCGCGGGATGTCGGGTCTAATCAATTACCGGACACTGCTGGACACAGACACAGTCAGTCTCTGGTCATCCCTGCACTGTGGTGCATCTAGACACTCTCATGTCAATACGGGACACTCAACCTTGACCGATGCCGCCACTGAAAATAGGCAAGGGACATAAGTCGCTCAACACGTCCAAGTTATGTGCTAAAAAAACACACTCGGCAATAAAAAAAATGTACTGGTTTCCACATGTTTAGCTTTTTTAACTCTACGTATAGTCAATCCTATCCACATATTAAATGGTTTTGTGAAAGTTTAAAACCCGAACAGGTTGTTTGGCTTGCAACTTATGTATTCCGTTGCATAATTATATGAATTCTGTACCTTTTGATTTGAATTCCTACACACCAAGGCCCCTTTCCATTCAGAAGCTTTAAAATTCCAAACAAAGAGTGGAGTTGAGGAAGATTGTTTCGGGGGTCAGACCTTCATCAACAGCGTCAGACTCCAATGTTGAGATTTTCATTTTCATTGTTCATATTATATGACTGTATTGTCCCATCGCTGGGAAATTCGGGTCGCTTCCTCCCAGTGAAAAGCTAGCAGCAACAGAGTCGGCGCTACCAAGGTGTATGCGTGTTAAGGTATAATCAGCCACCTGCACTTATGACAGAATGACCGACGAATTTTACGTGCCACAGTGGTGACACGGGGATGGAACATGGATACCGTCTCTGAGTCTGCACATAAAGTTGACTCGTGTCCATCCCGGCCCGGAGTCGAACCTGCAACCTTAGGATCACAAGTCCAGTGCTCTACCAACTGAGCTACCTATAGTCTTCTTTGCATTCAGAACCTTCAAAATTCCAAACGAAGATAGTTGAGGAAGATTGTTTCGCGGGTCATTCTACCGTAGCTGTCCTTGCCAGATTAAATTGGGCATACATTTCTGTATCTCCAACAGCATCAGACACCAAGGTTGAGATTCCCGTCTGATGTCGAAGCTCCCTATCGTGGCGGGGCAGCGAGAGATGGGGGGGGGGGGGGGGGGGGGGGGGGGGGGGGAGATTTTTTCAGCGGTCAGTCTGATGACCGATCGGTGTGGCTTCAGGACGGAATCAGTGACGGCTCCTGTGTCCGGCAAACCGCATTAGTCTCCTCCCGTTCACTGGGCAGTCCCGGGGTGCTAGGGGGCGGACTAGTGGATAAGACAATTCTGTCTCAAGATATTTTAAATAGTTTTATTATTATGGCGGTCGTCCTACAAGAACAAGATAACAATGAAAATGTATTAACAAAAACACGAACAATAAAAACACGAATAGAAACAAACACCCATTCGTGTTTCTATTGTTCGTGTTTTGGTAAATACATTTTCAGTGTTATCTTGTTGTTCTTTTCACCTGCAGTCTCTTGTTCCTATTCTGGTAGTCCTACTCGTTCAATTCTTATTCGTTAAATTCTTATTAGGCCAAAAAAAAATAGTCTGTTTACGGTAACCCGACAGACCCTATTTTTTTCGAGCGACCCTAGACTTTTTTTTGGCATTTGGAAAGAAAAAAAAAATTCTTTGTTTTTTTGCAAAATAACGTAAAAATATGTTTTTTTGGAAAAAAAAAAAAATAAATCCCGACCTACCGACCCTATTTGTTTGGCCTATGTTACCGTAAACAGACCTATTTTTTTTGGCCTTAACATGTGTGTCTTAAATCGTCAACAGGCAGTTGACAAATGAAACACACTAGCATCGGTCTCGGATAGCAATATAAGCTGAATAGAAGAGACTATACAAATAATAACTAACCAACCATCGTTGACAGGCATCTTTCGACATGTCTCTATTGCTCTTTACCGCCCCCCCCCCCCCCACACACACACACACCCCATCCCTCTTTCCCCTGCTATGGTTCTGTCTTACTCTTTGTTTGGTTTATTTTGATCCTGTTTTTGACCCAGATAATGACATAGCATATATTAGATTTTTCTCTGTCCGACATCACATTTGTATTATCCACCATTCGTGTATAGGGCACGTAATATAATCGTTCGCTTGAGTTCGTGTTCCTATTATTTCTTGTTTTACTGCTGTACCATGTCTAACTGAATAAAACCTTGTTTAAACCAACAGGCAGGTAGATGCGTCGAAGAGAATTTTCCATTTTAACGTACTCACTTTAATGGACAATACAGTGTTGGTATCGTTATTATTATTGTAATGTGTGTGAGGACGTTTGAACATACACGCTCCTTTTTCTGATTGATTTTGTTTACCAAAAAAACAAACAACGGTGATCGGTGAAATCAGGTGCAATTGAAGCATGTAAAATAGGAATCACATTGGTTTCCTAAAGATGTACAAGAAACTTGTCTTGAAAACTCAAAAGGATCGTAAATGCTTCTAAAAACGCCTTTCAGTTTAAGGCCGTTTGGCAAATCACAGTGGATCCGTCTTTCAGAAGCAACCCGTGTGAAAAGACATGAACATTTCAAAACCTTCATTTCACTAGGATAGCCCAAAATGTAAATATTTTGAACACAGAGACCGAGGCCTGATCTACGAACGCTGAAGAAGAAGAAACACAGAGACCACCATGTAAACTAAAAAAGGAAACAAACTTGAATTGGTCCCGCATAAATGGATCTTGATCCACGCAGTGTGTAGCTCTGGGTAGGGAACATGTTCCTGCGTGCTCGGTAATCCGGGAGGGTGTCCAAACAGTGTAATGGTCTAACTATCGCTCTTCATCCTAGGGATCAATTCTATCACCCGTCTCTTCTCCCCCTGCCACCCACCCTCCTTCTGGATCTCAATCTCCCTTTCTCTTATTTTGTCCAATCCTTTTCCTTTCCCTTACCTTTCACTCCTTAGTTTTTTTGTGTGTTTCTAGTCTAAGGTTTCCAAACCTCGTTTGCTCTCTAAGTATCAGTCTGTCTCGCGCTTTCTGTCTTTCTGTCACTCTTTGTCCCCTGCTCTCTCTCTCTCTCTCTCTCTCTCTCTCTCTCTCTCTCTCTCTTGCTCTCTCTCTCTCTCTCTCTCTCTCTCTCTCTCTCTCTCTCTCTCTCTCTCTCTCTCTCTCTCTCTCTCTCTCTCTCTCTCTTCGGAGAAAGACAGTGAGACAGAGACATATAATACGTCGAGAACATAGAAAGACAGTGAAAGAAAAAGACAGATAGAAACCATGACAGACAGGCATCGAGAGAGAGATATATATAAACAAGTCGCGTAAGGCGAAATTACTACATTTAGTCAAGCTGTCGAACTCACGGAATGAAACTGAACGCACTGTAGTTTTTCACCAAGACAGTACAGCTTCGTCAATCCCCACAAGAAGGAAATCGCTCACCTTCCACGTGCAAAACGCAGTGAAATTAACTTTCGGAGCTTGTTTTGAATACAACCTATCATATCTATATGTTTTTGGAATCAGGAAATAATAAAGAATAAGATGAAATCATTTTTGGATCGATTTCTTAAATTTTTATCGTAAGACTAATTAATCTATTTTCGTTAATTGTGATCACATTTTAAGAGTAAACATGACATATGTATTATATTTTTAGATTCAGAATGTGATGAAGAATACGATGCAATCAATTTTAAATCTGTTTGCGAAAAATCGATTTTAATGACAATTTTAATGAGCAAACTCATTAATAAAATTTTTAAGCCTCCAAGCTGAAATGCAATACCAAAGTCCGGGCTTCGTCGAAGATTACTTGACTAAATTGTTAACCAATTTGGTTGAAAAATGAGAGCGTGACAGTGCCGCCTCAACTTTCACGAAAAGCCGGATATGACGTCATCAAAGCTATTTATCAAAAAAATGAAAAAAACGTCTGAAGATACCATACTCAGGATCTCTCATGTCAAGTTTCATGAAGATCGGTCCAGTAGTTTTCTCTGAATCGCTCTACACACACACACAGACACAGACACACATACACACATACACCACGACCCTCGTCTCGATTCCCCCCTCTTCGTTAAAACATTTAGTCAAAACTTGACTAAATGTAAAAACGATCAGTCTGACGAAACAAGTCTTGCACTTTGGGCCAAGAAAGGACAAACACGTGGTTTTACCTTCCTCTACGTGTAATTCAATGTCACGTTTTTTTTCTCGGATTTCGTAACAATACTGTTGTATACAATCTTCATGGCAACGGTTACCCGCATGCTTTGAAAAACAAACAACCTCTGTAACCTACGTCTCCCGGACATCTCTAATGAGAAATTAACATTTTTGTTTGCGGGGGTACTCGAATAATTAGTGGTTGATTTCATACGTCTAACCCTCGCCATGACAACTGACAATGACATTGATCATGGCCGGACCCAAGGGGGGGGGGGGGGGTGTTCTGTTGCCCGGACCCCCAAGGCCTGACTATGTACCTCATCCAAAGGTAAAATAAACAAAACAAAAATATATATATAAAACAATAATCATGACAAATACTCCCAGAATGCGCCCGATTGCACATATTTTAATCTAGATGTCAAACAATTTTTTGGGTGGAGGGAGGGGGGGAAGGGCATGCCCCCGGACACCCTCAGCGAATGTACCCCTACCACAATTGGGACCCCCCCTCCCTCACCCTACTTAGGTCCGGGCCTGTTGACAATGACATTACAGAGAGGATTATATGTGTGATTTCTCGACGAATAAAAAGAATATTTTACAGAAAGAGAGATGGAGATAAAGAAATGGAGAGGGGATGGGGGGGGGTGGAGGGAGAGAAGGTGGGAGGGAGGGAAATAGACACAAACAGGCACAGAAAGAAGAGATCAGATGCGCTTTCCCTCCTTCACCCTCCACCCCCCACATACACCCCCACCTCTCTCTCTCTCTTTCTCTCTCTCTCTCTCTCTCTCTCTCTCTCTCTCTCTCTCTCTCTCTCTCTCTTTTACTTGCCAGCATTCATGACCCTCAAAGCTTTTGGAGGGAAATTAGAAAATTCAAGAGAAAGGGAAGAAGCTCGCCTAGCATTAGTAAAGATGACTGGTTTAACCATTTTAACGGCGTGTTTAATAATTTAGCTGCTGGAGCGACTCCAGTTCAGCAAACCGAGTTACCCGCGGAAGAGGTTCCGGACCTCGACATGGACGAGCTAAATAAAGATATATCTGAAGGAGAGGTAAGAGAAGCCATTAGAGGGCTGAAAAAAGGCAAAGCAACCGGTATAGATGAAATCCCAAACGAGTTGCTTCGCATCGCAGGTGATGATGTTACTACTTACCTGGTAGAGCTTTTTAACAAACTGTTCCGCACAGGAACATACCCAGCTGAGTGGGCCAAAGCCATTATTCACCCAATCTTCAAAAAAGGCAACGATGAGAACCCTGACAATTACAGGGGCGTGTCGCTGCTAAGCTGTGTCAGTAAACTGTATACTGCCATCATTAACAATAGATTGACTAAGTGGGCTGAAATGAACAATGTCATGTCTGAGTCCCAAGCTGGGTTCAGAAAAGGGTATACGACAGTGGACCATATTTTCACGTTATACGCAGCTGTAAGCAACACAAGAAACTGTATGTGGCCTTTGTGGACTTTCAAAAGGCGTTCGACACTGTCAAAAGAGATGTACTATGGAATGTACTGCTCAAGATCGGCATTGGGGGCAAAATGCTTTAAACACTCAGAGCAATGTACTCAAACGTATTATCTTGTGTTCGGTGTAACTCTGACTACACGGCCTTTTTTGAGTGTATGCAAGGTCTCAAACAAGGATACTTGGCAAGCCCAAGCCTGTTCTCTTTTTTGATTAACGAACTTGCGTCTGAAATGATTCTAAAAGGGAGGCATGGAATTCAACTTCTTCCGGGTGAAATTGAACTATTTATCATGATGTTTGCTGACGACATAGCATTGCTCTCAGTGACACCGGTGGGACTACAAAACCAGCTAAATATATTGCATGAAGTTGCCAACAGATTAGGTTTAAAGGTAAACAAAGAAAAAACAAAAGTGTTGGTATTTCGCAACGGTGGATACTTGGGGAAAAACGAAGCCTGGACATTTGGTCACGACAACATGTACGTTACCAACTCGTATAAATATCTCGGCTTAACCTTGACCACCAAAGTTTCCATCCAACGATGCTTTGAAGACTCTATTGTACAAGCTA
>NC_090246.1:15858596-15898596 GCF_037325665.1 Littorina saxatilis
GCCACCAACACCTAATGACGCCCACCCACACTTAATGACGCCCACCCACCCCCAAACACCACCCTAATTCCACCCACCTCCTCCTTGTCCACTATCGATGCCAAGTCTTGCTGCATTTGTGTTAGAAATCGTTCTTTAAATATCATTTTAATCATTCAATCGCTCGTCGTCCCCCTATCCCATCCCGTCCCGTCCCCTTCCAATCCAATTGACGAACTCTGCAAATAACGGGAAAATTCGGGTTTGTATGGGTTTTGAAAGAGTGAATACTCTTGTTTTTATAGTGAGGCAAGCTTTCTACACGAGTTACTTGTCCACGTGTTTCAGACACACCCCTCGCTAGTGACTGGCCTATAATGTCACGTGGGAACGTTCGACTCACTAAAAGCAAGAGTATAATTCACTCTTTCACTACCCATGCAAACCCGACAGAGATATTTTCAAACATCGTCTATTCTTCCTGATCAAACTGTTGAGGAACAGGGCAAGGGTGGCTTACAGGGTGCATGCCCAATCTTGCTGTTTGATCGTTTAATTTGTATTTATTTGTTACTCCCCCCGCCCCCATCCCCCCCGCCCCCATCCCGCTGCTTGCTCCTCCCGCCTCTTTTGCTTTCTTCGCCCCATTTTTCCGAATCAAACTGTTGAGCTCTAAGGCCAGCCTGTCACAGCCTTGATGCAGTGGGGCATCTAATGGGAGGCTACTGTGGCAGTGAGTGGCAGGCAAGGGAGAGAACTGCATGACAATGAAGTCTTCCCATGATTGTGGACGTCCCTCTCTCATCGTCTGCTTGTCAGGCCCGCGTCACTCACCGGCTTACCGCTTCCTTTCTGTCGACTTCCGCGAGCGCGGGCACTTTTTTTCTTCTTCTGGGTTGGCTTTTTGGCTCTTTATCTTGAAATCTTCCGCAGAAAACGGTTTAGCTAGTTTCTTTTTGGTGTGTGCGTCGCTTTTTAGGCTTTTAAAATCTTCATCGAACATTGTGTAGTTATGGGTTTTTTCTGTATATACCTACTTGGCTCTTTATATATGCAGCAAAAAACAGGTGCGCTAGCTAATTTTTTTTCCCTGTACGTCTATTTGACTCTGTAAATCGTCATCATTTCTTGCTCTTATAATCTTTAACGAAAACAGTTTTGCTAGGTCCTTTTTTGCTTTGTGCCTTTTTAGCTGGTTATTTTCTGCAGCGGAAACGGTTCAGCTGAGCACTTTTTCTGTGTGCTTAGGTGGCTCTTAAAATACGCATGAAAAACTGTTAGATTAGCTACATTTTTTCCTGTGTCCCTGTTTGTATCCTAAAATCTTCATCCAAAATTATTTAGGTAGCTACTTTTGTCTTCGTTTGCTCTTTAAATCTTCTGCTAAGACTGTTTGTCTTTATTTGCTCATAAATCTGTTTTGCTTGCAACTGTTCTTTTTTGTGTGAGATTTCGTTGGCTCTTAACATCTTCAGTAAAGACTGTTTAGCTAGCTTCTTTTCTTTCCTTTCCTTGTGCCTTTTTGTGCTCTTTATATTCCGCAGCGGAAACTTGTTTAGCGGGCTATTATCTTCTCGTTTCCCCTTCTCTTTGTTTGATAATGATACGAAGATGAAAAACGACTGAGCTCTTTTGTGAAAAAGGACCTCTCTCTCTCTCTCTCTCTCTCTCTCTCTCTCTCTCTCTCTCTCTCTCTCTCTCTCTCTCTCTCTCTCTCTCTCTCTCTCTCTCTCTCTCTCTCTCTCTCTCTCTCTCTCTCTCTCTCTCTCTCTCTCTCTCTCTCTCTCTCTCTCTCTCTCTCTCTCTCTCTCTCTCTCTCTCTCTCTCTCTCTCTCTCTCTCTCTCTCTCTCTCTCTCTCTCTCTCTCTCTCTCTCTCTCCGTCTCGGTGTGTCTGTCTGTGTGTGTGTCTCTCTCTCTCTCTCTCTCTCTCTCTCTCTCTCTCTCTCTCTCTCTCTCTCTCTCTCTCTCTGTCTCTCTCTCTGCTCTTTTATTTCTATTTGCGTTGCTTTTGTTACACATGTTGCATCTGTTTTTCAATTACTGGCACACACAGATCTTTCGCGGTAAATATTTGCCAGTTTTCTTGAGGTGAACTTGGAACATATTTGTGTTACAGTTTCTGCAGAGAAACGTTATTGCTATGTCTATCCATAAAGAGATATTTTGTTTTGTGTGTTCAGTGTGTGTGTCTGCTTCTCTAGAGTTTAGTTGGACCCGTTTACTCTTTGATCTTTTCCCCAGCTCCTTTTGATACAAAAAATGTACCTAATTAGAAGCACCACCATACATGCCAGTTCGATTAGTTTAGCACCATCCTTTGGTACTTCTAGTTTACCTGTGACACGTTTGCCGTCTTCTTCCATAAACCCATCAAGTTTCTTCACAAGTAAGATGGGTTGGACTTTGTCAGCCCCTCCCCCCCCCCCCGCCCCCCCCCCCCCTCCCCCCGCACGCTGTGTTGTGGGTCCCGGTGGTCCTGGAGAAATGAGTTCTGTGATTTGTTCTGCTTCTCCTTCGGTACTCACCAATATCTATTATGCTCATTGTCCTGGTTAATAAATACGCACTGTATGTGCCATTTTATTACAAGTAACTAAGTTCCCCAGTGGGAACCATTTCCTGGTAATTAAAAAGTTTCAGATTGAGTTTAAATTGCAGTGTACCATTTAGACAAGAGTAAAAGAACTTCTTTAGAATCAAAATACCAACCAGTCATTTGGTCACAGACACAACTTTCACAGGCTCCATTGAAACATTTTCCAAGCAAACACAATCAGTTCATCGGGCTTAGTACCGAAACTAATTTCCCAACACTTCGGGGTGTCCGTAAACAGTCTCGGAACAGTCATGCAACATTTAACACAGGACGAGACTCCATGCGGTATAACAGCATGCCTCTAAAGTTTTGCGAGTCGCGAGACAATCGTACAACATTGAACACAGGACGAGACTCCATGCGGTCTAACAGTATGCCTCTAAAGATTTGCGAGTCGCGAGACAATCGTACAACATTTAACACAGGACGAGACTCCGTGAGGTCAAACAGTGTGAGACCTAAAGAGTTTCTACCCCCGAACAATGCAAAACTTTAGTACTTTTCTGTGATGGTGTCTGTGGCTATTTCAACTGAATAAAAAAAAGTTGCCGAGTTTTTCTTAACTATTTGTCTCAAGTTGAAATTAGACCTAGAAGTAGAGCCATCGAAGTCGACCAATGTCAATAAACAAAAATATTTGGAAAAAAAAGACTACACGATACCGGAAATTCCATATAGACTTTGACCGCAGTCGACATGTATTAAATGGCAAACCTTTACGGCCACACGTTTTCAGATTTTCGAAATGTATTTATCTCTCTTAATTAAGTGTTAGAAGTGAGAATAAAAATAAAGAATGGTAAGGTACTGAAACATTTTAACAACGCAAGACGTTCAAGACGTTCATGAGTACATCGACCCAATGGTCTTTATAAACAAGACTAATAAATGAAGTGCAAACTGACGGCTCTGGCCATCTTTCCAGAGTCTGTGCACAATCAACGCTTTCTGTGATAAGTTGTCCCTCCATGTATGTGTCTGTCAGTCCACTATAAAGACTACTGGGTCGATGAACTCGTGAATTGCAGTGTACCATTTAGACAAGAGTAAAAGAACTTCTTTAGAATCAAAATACCAACCAGTCATTTGATTATTGTGAACTGCTCTCGCGCCGGGAGGCTGCGTTGACTAGTCTCTCCCTTGTTTGTGCTGTTTTCGTCGATATTTGTGACTTTCTTGGACGGATTTTTGTACGAGTGTGTTCGTCATGATGTGGGCCATCTTTTGGTCAGTGTTCCCCACTATGCTGCCTCCACGTTTCCAGCAAATTTGGACATTTACCGTCGTTGCTCTGGTCAGTAACTTGCTTTGCCAGTCGACTTTTCGCCACCAAACCGAGCCTCCATTTTCTCCTGTGATTTCTCCCCACGGGTTTCCCAGGCGCAGCGTGTCACAACTCCGCCAGGCTCACGGTTTTCACGCAGATCCACGCGCCGTGCACGACAATTTTCCAGAAATTGAACCTGTGAAGTTGTCGACACCCTACACACGCGAACAGCTTCTATCTGCACAATCTGCTAAGCTTGACCCTGAGTTAACCTCGCGATTACGTGAATTACGGATCGGCGTACATCTTCCTAAAAAGCGTGGCTGCCGAGGGGGAAGAAAAAAGCAAAGGAAAATCCTGGTGCTGACGTCATCAGGAAAACACACAGAAGAAGAGCACAAAAAAGAAAGTAGACGTCATACTGTCCTACCTCTTTCCGCCCCAGCTCTCAATCGTACTGACGACATCCATGCTCCTTTCCTCCCTCACTCGTCTTACCATACGCGCCATTCAACTGTAAATCACGGCAATCTTGTCCGTGTGCCTTGCAACATAAAGCAATCTGAAAATCTTTCTGTCTGTGTTTTTAACGCTCAGTCAGCAGCAAATAAAGAGACCAGCGCCCCAATCAACGCTTTTATAATGGACAACGACACGGATATCTTTTGCATTACTGAATCGTGGCTCCCCTATAAAGGAGCTAACGCTAAGATCAAGGACTTAACACCCCCCGGCTACAAAACGCTGCCTTACTCTCGGGAAGGGCGCGTAGGAGGTGGGATTGCAATTATCATCAAGGAATCCCTTCTCCCTAACATCAAACCAAAAACAGACTTCAACTTCCCCCACCCGTCTTTTGAGCTCGTTGAGCTGACTCTTGTCCTTCCATCTGACACCCTTCACCTCTTCGTCATCTACCGCCCCCCACCTAGCCGTAAGAACAAGCTCACACATATGCAGTTTAAAAACGAGTTCCCGGATTTTCTGGAGTACTGCAATGGGCTTAGGGGCAAATTGCTCATCGTCGGTGACGTCAACGTCTGGTTCGATGATGCGCGCCATCCCCTCACTGAGGATATGTGGGATATTCTCAACGTATTCAAACTCTCCCAAACCATCACCGTTCCAACACAGCGCAACGGACACACCTTGGATTGGGTTGTTTGCCGAGATGATGAATCGATCATCAAGTCTTTGACTATGGATTACACTCTACCCTCGGATCACTACTGTGCTGTACTGGACTTATTTCTCCCTAAACCTGAACATCGCCCTACCTTCGTCATGAGAAGGAATATCGCCGCTGTTGATGTTGCTGCCCTGACAGAGGACATGCTGGCCTCCATCAACTCTTCCGTCCATCCCGCCGCTCATCAACTCGACCAGTATCTCAAAGATGCTCTAGATTCGCATGCCCCGCCAAGACGTCGCAAGGTGTCGTCGCGGTCTTCATGTGAATGGTATAGCGCTGTCGCTGATGAGCTGCGGCCACTGAAGCAGGAGCGACGCAGAGCTGAACGCCGCATGCTGCGACCGTCGAGCACGTACATCGACACAGAGATTTTTAACAGAGCTAAACACCAGGTTAATCGCTTTGTTGAAGCTGCCAAAACTGCATATAACTCAGCCCAGGTACTCGCAGCTAAGACTATGAAGCAGCTGTATTCTGTCACAAATAGTCTGCTTGGTAAAGAGAAAAACTGTCCTCTCCCGACCATATACACTCCAAGTCGTCTACCCTGTGAATTTTCCGATTACTTTAGAATTAAAGTACAGACAATACGAGAAGAACTTGACTCTCAGCTAACCTCTACCACCAGCAAATTCACAGAGAAAAAATTCTCAGGAACATCTTTCTCGGGTTTTCACCATGTGTCAGAATGTTTTGTCAGAGAAAAAATTGCTGAATCCAACCGTAAGACATGTGAGCTTGACCCATTGCCCTCGTGCATTCTCAACCAGTGTATTGATGCGCTAGTTCCATGCATTACCGGTATCGTCAATGACTCGCTGGCCACCGGGATCTTCCCATCTGTATACAAATCGGCGGTAGTCCGCCCTCTGCTTAAAAAACCTTCCCTAGACCCTAACTGCCTAAAAAACTTCAGACCCGTCTCAAATCTTCCTTTTTTCTCGAAATTACTTGAAAAGATAGTTCTCTCTCAGATCATTGGGCACCTCACCCAGAACAAGCTCCTCGACCCCCATCAGTCCGCGTATAGGGCTGGCCACTCAACAGAAACCGCTCTCATCAAAGTTGCAAATGACCTTCTCTTAGCTCTCGATCAAAAGCATGTGTCTGTCCTTTCTCTATTAGATCTCTCGGCAGCATTTGACACTATTGACCACTCCGTTCTCCTGACAAGACTTCACAATTCTGTTGGTATTTGCCACACTGCCTTAGCTTGGTTTAAGTCCTACCTCACAGACCGCTCTCAGATAGTCTCCATTGACGGCTTCCAATCTGCTCCATCCCCGTTGACTTTCGGTGTCCCCCAAGGATCTGTACTTGGCCCGGTGCTATTCATCATGTACACGAAACCAATATCTAATGTCATCTCTCGCCACTCTGTTTCCTATGAAAGCTTTGCTGATGACACTCAGTTACAAAAATCTGGCCCTATTACTGACCTCCCCAACACAATCGAGACAACTAAGAACTGCATCTCTGACTTGAAATTGTGGATGACCGAAAATAAATTGAAACTTAATGACGACAAGACCGAGATCATGCTAGTTGTACCCCCTTCTCTTAAAAAAGAACCATCCCTTCCTGCCCAAATCTCTATAGCTGGAACTGATATTCAGTTGGCTTCTCAAGTACGAAACCTCGGTGTCATCTTCGACGAAACTCTCTGCTTCAAACAACAAGTCTCCACTGTCTGTAGAAATGCCTACTATGAACTGAGAAAAATTAGCTCCATACGCCACTGCCTTTCTTCCGATGCTACAAAAACCCTCATTTGCTCTCTCGTTCTTTCAAGGCTAGATTACGGAAATGCCCTTCTTTCTGGTTCATTTGACTATCTCATTGAAAAACTGCAGAAAGTACAGAACAACTCCGCTAGATTAATCACAAAGACCCCTAAAAGACACCACATCACACCTGTTTTGAGATCCCTTCACTGGCTGCCTGTAAGAAGTCGTATTCAATACAAAATTGCATGCATTTGTTTCTCTTTCTTTCATGGTACAGGACCTGCTTATCTCTCTGAGATGTTATCAAAATATTCAAACCTCTCCTCTCTTCGCTCTGCAACAGATACCAATGTACTTAGTAAACCAAAAAGAAACAGAAAATCAACTAACTATGGATTTGAGAGATCCTTCAAGTACCAGGGACCTCTTGTCTGGGAGAAAATCCCCCGGAGCATTAGGGATTCCCAGTCACCATCTGCCTTTAGAACAGCCCTCAAAACACACATGTTTAAGTTAGACCTCTGAAGGAGATCCCATGATCGGTGAGTCATCGGCGCTGCCACGTGTATTATATACTAAAGTGTGGCGTTCATGAGGATGTGTATGTGCCTGTGTGTGTTGTACTAGAATAACGTATGCGTACATGGAATGACATTGCGGGTTACCTGAACATTGACAATGACGAAAGAAAGATTGTGTGTGAGTGTGTGCGCGCGCGTGTGTGTGTGTGTGTGTGCATGTGTGTGTGCGTGCGTGTGTGGGTGTGTGTGACCATGTTTGAATTTATTCGGATTTAGTTCTCTTTCCTTGTTTGTATTATGATTGTGTAAGTGTAAAGCGCTCTGGGCTCGTCACCACGAGGTTTACGCGCTATATAAGTAATCGTTATTATTATTATTATTAATGTCTTGTTTTGTTAAAATTGAAACGTCCCAGTTCCTTCTCGTTTTCTATTCTTGTGTTTGGACCGTTGGTAGTCCATCTGTTTCTTGATTTGTTTTTACAATTGAGCTTAATTTACACCTGGAACAAATCACGGGTTGTGAACGATTTCTAAAGACCGTATTCTTTACTCTTGTTGAGCTTTGTGCTTGTCTTTTTAACAATGGAGAGTCAAACAATACAGTAAATCTGAACTCAAATGTATAATGCTTAGCAAAACAGCACTTGTGTTTGGGCGCAGTCAAATATACTGCATTATTCATGAATTATAAGAATAAGTCCTAGTACAGATTTATCTGAGTATTGCAAATCACATATTCAGATTCCTTCTAATACTCTGCAGATACTGCGACCCCCGTGGCACTGTATATCTAAACGTCAGTTACATACATATATCCCAAGATGAACTCCTCCCACTATATCATGAATGTTGAGAAGGCCTGGCCTAGAGCAAGTGAGTATGCCCCAGAAGAGTTCTACCACAGACTGAGACACGGTACTTCGCGAAGATATGGACGACTCTCCACGGACATTTACGGCATACTTCACGAACATATGAACGACTCTCCACAGCCGTATACCACAGCGATATGGGGCAGTTCACCAATCGACTAAAGAGTCTCTGAAGACAATCAGCTGACACCTTGAAATACGACACCTCCCTCGGTGTATCCCTGTTGTGTGTGCTGAATTCATCATTATGCAAAGATACCAATTTTTCTTTATGCCTACAACCTTGGGTAACCGGCACGGTTGGCCCAGTGGTAAGGCGTCCGCCCCGTGATCGGGAGGTCGTGGGTTCGAACCCCGGCCGGGTCATACTTAAGACTTTAAAATTGGCAATCTAGTGGCTGCTCCGCCTGGCGTCTGGCATTATGGGGTTACTGGTAGGACTGGTTGGTCCGGTGTCAGAATAATGTGACTGGGTGAGACATGATGATGAAGCCTGTGCTGCGACTTCTGTCTTGTGTGTGGCGCACGTTATATGTCAAAGCAGCATCGCCCTGATATGGCCCTTCGTGGTCGGCTGGGCGTTAAGCAAACAAACAAACAAACAAACAAACAAACAACCGTTGGTTCAAAGCAGTCTTTTACTTATTCGGAACGTAGTATTGTTTTATTCTTTCTCTGCTGTCCATTCGACAGAGTTTCAACAAACGCATCTACTTGTTCGGACTGGACCGGTTTCTTGAATTATTAAACTTTGTGATTTTGCACTTGAAGTTAAAGGAGATTCTTATTTAAGTTTGAAACAGCCCCTTTCGCCTCATTACATTTGTTTGAGAGTGATTTTGTCCGGTCTTTGAAAGGTTCGGAATGTACTTGCATGCCATTTTAAGAAAGCAAGTGTGGCCGCTTAATGTCAGCTTTCGTTTTCCCATAAGATTCTGTGTCCAATAGCGGTTATTCCCAAACGTCAATTTACATTGTCGGGGAGTAATTTTGTTCGGTCCGTTTCCACTGTCCCCGAAGACTCGTTGTTCAATACCGTGTTGTCCCAAATGACGCATAAATCTGTCAAATTAACAGTCTCTGCGTAGATATTGAGTTATACCGCCATGCAGTCGTTTGGGGTCAAGTTATATAGCTATTCCGTCTTTTGGTGTCATGTGATATAGCCATGAAGTCTCTTCATGTCAAGTTAGACAGGCATGCATTCTTTTGAGGTCAAGTTAAAAAGCCATGCGGTCTCTACGTGTCAAGTAGTACAGCCATGCAGTCTCGTCGTGTCAAGTTATATAGCCATGCGGTCTCTACGTGTCAAGTAGTATAGCCATGCAGTCTATTCGTGTCAAGTTGTATAGCCATGACGTTTTTTCGTGTCAAACTAAATAGCCATGCAGTCTCTTCGTGTCAAGTTATATAGCCATGCAGTCTCTTCGTGTCAAGCTGTATAGCCATGCAGTCTCTTTGTGTCAAGTTATATAGCTTTTCATTTCAAGTTATATAGCCATGCAGTCTCTTTGTGTCACGTTATATAGCCATGCAGTCTCTTTGTGTCAAGTTATATAGACATGCAGTCTCTTCGTGTCAAGCTATATAGCCATGCAGTCTCTTTGTGTCAAGTTATATAGCCATGCAGTCTCTTTGTGTCAAGTTATATAGCCATGCAGTCTCTTTGTGTCAAGTTATATAGCCATGCAGTCTCTTCGTGTCAAGTTATATAGCCATGCAGTCTCTCTGTGTCAAGTTATATAGCCATGCAGTCTCTTCGTGTCAAGTTATATAGCCATGCAGTCTCTTTGTGTCAAGTTATATAGCCATGCAGTCTCTTTGTGTCAAGTTATATAGCCATGCAGTCTCTTTGTGTCAAGTTATATAGCCATGCAGTCTCTTCGTGTCAAGTTGTATAGCCATGCAGTCTCTTTGTGTTAAGTTATATAGCCATGCAGTCTCTTCGTGTCAAGTTATATAGCCATGCAGTCTCTTTGTGTCAAGTTATATAACCATGCAGTCTCTTTGTGTCAAGTTATATAGCCATGCAGTCTCTTTGTGTCAAGTTATATAGCTTTTCATTCCAAGCTATATAGCCATGCAATCATTTGGTGTCAAATTATAGCCACACAATTCCTTGCAGTCATGAGCGTCTTATCACACTGCCAGTATCGTCTCCCGGTGTCAAGTTCCGAAGCCATGCAGTTCTTGATGTCGAGTTATATTGGCATGCAGTTCCCTCGTGCGTACATAACATTGTCTTGTAATCCTCGGGGACTCATCACCGGTCGAAGTTTGGCCAGAACCCAGACGCTTTGGGGAGTAGGGGAGAAACGAAGGTGCTCCGTTATAGCGTCACAGCCATCTTTGTCATCTTCAGTTTGGCACATGCCTGCCCCTGGGACGAGGGGCGAACACGCGCTTCTCACTACTGAGTGTGTTCCTGGTCGGTTCTTTTTGGAGAACTTGTGCGTTAACCGTGTGGCAGTTTCTGTCTTTGCTTTTACGCTCAGATCGAATTGTGACAGCACCGGAGTCACCGCAGGATGGCTTCCTCAGTTTTGCGCTGATGGAACGGTGGTGGCGGTGATGGTGGCACGTTCATGTTAGACTAACGCACGGCGAAACGTAGTTAGGTTTTCAAAAGCTAGTGTCGTCCTCTGTATGAAGGGTTGAGCGTATCACCAGTTGATATACCCAGTAGGTCTGCAGGCCTAGCCTGTGAGAATGTAAAGAATGATGCGTGAGTCTAGGTAAAGGGCAGATGTTCTGCGGAATATTTTCGTCTCTGTAGACGTTACAGACAACTTGACATTTAATGAATATTGATACTAAACGTGCGAACTCATAAAAACCACTATTTTTCTCATTACCTGAAAATCTTGAGTCGCTAAAAATGAAGTCTCAGTCATAAATCAAAACAGTGAATCGGTTTTAGATTTATTAATGCTTTTACATTTCGTATCATGTCAATAGCCACCAAAAAAAGATAATATTTTAGGGGAACACAGGAATATTTCATTTTTTTTTCATTTTTCATTTTCATTACTTTATTGTCCCATCGCTGGGAAATTCGGGTCGCTTCCTCCCAGTGGAAAGCTAGCAGCAACGGAGTCGCGCTACCCAGGTGTCTGCGTGTTTAGGTGTATTCAGCCACCTGCACTTATGGCAGAATGACCAAGGTCTTTTACGTGCCATTGTGATGACACGGGGGTGGGACATGGCTTCCGTCTCTGGGTCTGCACATAAAGTTGACCCGTGTCCGTCCCGGCCCGAATTCGAACCTGCGACCTTCCGATCACAAGTCCAGTGCTCTACCATCAGAGCTACTGGGCAGAAATCAAAAGTTTCAGCTCCGTTTGGAGTGACAACAAAGTGACAGTTAGGCTGTGTCTGTCTGCAAAGAAAAGAAAATATACTAGAAATGGAATCCAAATCCCAGAGCAGTAAAGCATTTTAACCGACTTTCAAACTGTGCATTGACATGTATGCATCTCTCAGGCAAAGATAAGATCAGACGGGAAAGAAACATGTGAATAAGAAAAATAAGCATACGTAAAATTGATGAAGCGGTTTAGGTAATATGAACAATCTTGCCCATTTATTCGTCGATTAATTCGGTCTTTTTAAAAAAAATTATTTCATTTTGCACCAAGGTAGACAACAGACTTACGAAATCCAATTTTTCAAACTGGTTCGCGAGGGACGCGCAGATGCTATTGCTCAAAAGACATATCTAAAAGCAAAGGTTCTAGTATTTTGTTTTTGCCCCCATATTTTCACACACACACGCATGCACGCACGCACACACACACACTCACACACTCACTCACACACACTCACACACACACACACACACACACACACACACACACACTCACATACACACTCACATACCGTGACACACGACTTGGTAAATGCAAGCGCCTCTTCAAACACAAGCCTTTTTTTTTCTTCAGACAATAAAACAACAACAACAAAACAAAACAAACTCGACTTGGTACATGTGGCCTCTTAACTTATTCCAACGCGACCTGTTTCCTGTACAAGTTTCACTCTCAAGCAGGCCCCTGTTTTCCGCTCGTATAGTAGGCCTCTCAAGGAAGATCACTGCGTCAGAGATCAATATGCAAAGGGAGGCAAATACCCCTTCTTCCTCCGCTGCGCAGTTGGTGCTCTATTTCTGTCCGCGATGTGTATTGCGAACAATCCGCCGTGTCAAGTGGTGTTATCACGGGGAAATAGCAGGGGCGGGTTTCATGGACTCGCGGTTGTCCCTGGTCACAGGGGTTGGACACTGACGATCAATAATTAGCGGTACAAACTGCACTGAGCTTGTATGTCAGCCATCCTGACGTTATTTATGTCCTATTTGTGCTGATGGGACAGTGGTAAGTTCTATCGCCATGAATACAGATGTTGTGCAGGGAAGTCTTTCTCAGAATGAACTGATGCTGAACGAGAGGGTAGAAGTTGTTTTTAGGGCTTTTATGGACTAGTTTGTTACCGGCGCAAACCGTTTTGCTGACTTTATTGATACCCTGGGCCATTCCGACTTGTCACTGTAAAAACTGACGACTGAGCTGCGCGTACAAACATCTGAAGAGAAAACTATTCAACTCACCGAAAGGAGAGTCAACGAAAAGTCAAGGTATAGTTGTTGTACGGAACATATTTCACGATCACAAAGGTAGCTGTATGTTGTAATCAACGGATATCCCGGTTGTTTCTAAAACAATGTCTGTAAGTTCAGAGTCCTGGAACAAGGACCGTTATTACACCCCCGGTATAGGGGTGTGTATAGGATTCGGTCGATGTGTTTGTTTGTTTGTTTGTTTGTGTGTTTGTGTTCGCATATAGATCTCAAGAATGAACGGACCGATCGTCACCAAACTTGGTGAACAGGTTCTATACATTCCTGAGACGGTCCTTACAAAAATTGGGACCAGTCAAACACACGGTTAGGGAGTTATTGGTGGATTAAGATTCTACAAGGACTTATAGAGGGACATATTAATGGTCAAAGGGAAATAACCTTCTCAGTTGGTGGCAGTGAGAATGGTAAGGACGGGGGTGTTTTTCCTACCTCGGAGGAATTTCTTGTTCTTTGAAAGTGTTTCACTTGTATCTTTTGTTTATTGGTTCGGACATAATGGCATGATATAAACGTTTGTGATGTTCCTGGGGGTTCAACGTTATCTCTGTAAACATTCGTTTTTGAAAGTTTTCGTTTCTTCGGCAGCAAGAACGCAGTAGTGTTACTTACCTGGTCTGTTGCCATGTTGTGTGCGCATTATTATCTCTCTTCGATAGTTGATATCCTCAGAGGAAAATGAAGAAGGAAAAATGGCTCCTCGAAAAAATGTACTGGAGCAAAGAGCAGCTTGATCAGGAGCCGCTCAAAGTATTGACGTCGACCTGCCTCAAAATAACAAGAAGAATGGGTTTTTCTCCAGATGATGACAGAAGATAAAGAAGACATAGACAAGGCGGCGTTGGGTCTGTTAGTGTGTCTACATTCTTGAGCTCGTTTCAGTCAAAGAAGCGACTTAAAGGAGATTAAAAGTGGCAGGGGAAGGCAGAGAGAGAGAGAGAGAGAGAGAGAGAGAGAGAGAGAGAGAGAGAGAGAGAGAGAGAGAGAGAGAGAGAGAGAGAGAGAGAGAGAGAGAGAGAGAGACGCACACACACACACACCTATGCGCGCAAGCAAGCAAACACGCACACAGGTTATGCACAGGTTGTGCGTGCGTTTTTATGTGTCTGTCTATTTTGTGTGTCTGTTTCTGTGTATTTCTGCAAACAAATGTTTATTGAACATCTATCTGTCTGTCTTTCTGTCTGTCTGTCTGTCTGTCTGTCTCTCATTGTCTCTCTCTGTATCCCTCTCTCTGTATGTCTGTCTGTGTGTCCGTCTGTGTGTCCGTCTGTCTGTCTGTCTGTCTCTCTCTCTCTCTCTCTCTGTCTCTCTCTATCTCTCTCTCTATCTCTCTCTCTGTGTCTCTCTCTCTATCTCTCTCTGTCTCTCTCTCTATCTCTCTCTCTCTCTCTCTCTCTCTCTCTCTCTCTCAGACAGTCGTCCTTTTACCGGGGTGTGTTCCAAGAGGTCTGGACAAGTGGTACTTGGGGTTTGGAAATCAGGATCACCAGACACCTTGGCAACTGCCGCACGTCATGTTAACACAAGATAAGACGCCATATGCCGCCCTGTATTGCTAACTGATGCTGGCATCCTGGGTTGAGAGACACGTAGTACACGTACTGACGTTTCACTTGCACAATTTGTAAACACAATTTGTAAACACAATTTGTAAACACAATTTGTAAACACAATTTGTAAACACAATTTGTAAACACAATTTGTAAACACATTATTTTTAATTTACTTTGAGATGTGTGTATCATCAAAGAAGAAATTGGGTAATACAGATGAGGTTTAATTTGGGAGGTGGTTTACGCTGAACATTTACTGCATTGATTTGTTTTTATATTTTACCTGCTCGTATTTGTTGCGAGTGATACGGGTGTATTTGTTGCGAGGGATACGGGTGTATTTGTTGCGAGGGATACGGGTGTATTTGTTGCGAGGGATACGGGTGTATTTGTTGCGAGGGATACGGGTGTATTTGTTGAGAGGGATACGGGTGTATTTGTTGCGAGGGATACGGGTGTATTTGTTGCGAGGGATACGGGTGTATTTGTTGCGAGGGATACAGGTGTATTTGTTGCGAGGGATATGGGTGTATTTGTTGCGAGGGATATGGGTGTATTTGTTGCGAGGGATATGGGTGTATTTGTTGCGAGGGATACGGGTGTATTTGTTGAGAGGGATACGGGTGTATTTGTTGAGAGGGATACGGGTGTATTTGTTGCGAGGGATACGGGTGTATTTGTTGAGAGGGATACGGGTGTATTTGTTGCGAGGGATACGGGTGTATTTGTTGCGAGGGATACAGGTGTATTTGTTGCGAGGGATACGGGTGCATTTGTTGCGAGGGGTACGGGTGTATTTGGGATATTTGAGAAAATCAGGCAAACTATTCGTTGGGGGCATCTGTCTCTGTCTTTTCTCTCTGTGTCTCTCTCTCTCTCTCTCTCTCTCTCTCTCTCTCTCTCTCTCTCTCTCTCTCTCTCTCTCTCTCTCTCTCTCTCTCTCTTACTCTATCTCTCTCTCTTTTACTCTCTCCCTCTACCTGTCTCTCTCTCTCTCTCTCCCTCTCCCTGTCTCTCTCTCTCTCTCCCTCTCCCTCTCACTGTCTCTCTCTCTCTCTCCTTCTCCCTGTCTCTCTCTCTCTCTCTCTCTCTCTCTCTCTC
Organism: Littorina saxatilis; assembly: GCF_037325665.1. Classification (NCBI taxonomy): domain Eukaryota; kingdom Metazoa; phylum Mollusca; class Gastropoda; order Littorinimorpha; family Littorinidae; genus Littorina; species Littorina saxatilis. Next base: position 15,874,047 of record NC_090246.1, read on the forward strand.
TCTCTCTCTCTCTCTCTCTCTCTCTCTCTCTCTCTCTCTCTCTCTGAAGTGTCTCTGTGTGCCGAGTAGAAGCCCAAAAGGGCCCTTTTCTGATAACACTCACGTAAGGTGTGATCTGGAAAAGAAATACTGCTGAGTTCTCTGATAAATTTTATTCTCTACTTTTGCTACCCGTGGTACCTGTTCTGCAAAAGTATTCTTGTGTGCTGGAATTACACTGAGTTTAAAAAAAAAAAAAAAATTTTAAACTCTCTGTTGCGGTTTCCATCACGGACAATTTAAGTGCCTTGGTAGACACTGACATTTGCTTTTCCTTTTTCTTGTCCGGTTTTACTGTGACAAAAGGAAAATACTTTTCTCTGATCTGACCTACATCGTGACCTAATTATGCCGTTGGGTGATTCTACATCTGGCCTTCGTATAGGACACCTTAACGTTTATCATTTGTTTAACAAAGTTCCAGATGTGTGCTTAATGTTAAACCGACCAAACAAGCCAATTCATTTGTTTGGACTTAGCGAAACTCGCCTTGATTCCAGGATCGACGACACCTCTATTGACATTACTAACTATACAATTTTAAGACGCGACAGCAACCAGTCTAGTCATACTGGACTTGTGCTTTACATCCATGACAGTATTGTGAAAATCACAAGAAGGAGAACTGATTTGGAGTCAGAGAATGTGGAGTGCATCTGGACGGAGATAAAACACTCTAAATCTCCTTCTGTGTTAGTGGGGTATATATATAAAAATCCAGCCTCTTCACTTGCATGGATTGACGATTTTGTGCGCATGATGGACAACGTTAATAACTGTAATTCTAACATTCTCCTCTTAGGTGATTTTAATTATGATTTAAATAAACCGCAACATGCATGGTCTTCTACTACATCGCTGTTTGGTCTTCAGCAATTAATCAAAGATCCAACAAGAGTAACCAGTACTAGTGCAACGTTAATTGATCATATTTACACAAACAATGTGTGTAATGTTTCTAAAGTGTTTGTATCCAATGAAAGTATAAGTGACCATTGCCCTATTTTTTGCACTTGGTCTTTTAAATTACCTAAACGTCCGCCTAAGGGCCATACAACAATTGAGTACAGATCCTTTAAAAATTTCAATGAGACGGATTTTTTGCGAGACATTGCTTCTGTGCCCTTTCATCTTATTTGCAATCATACTTGTCCAAATAGTGCCTTTTCTGCTTTGTATGAGGCATTTTTGCCAATTATTGATAAGCATGCACCGTTGCGCAAAAAGAGGGTTAAGCACCCCACACTTCCCCCGTGGTTAAATGAAGACATTATAAACGCCATGGCTCTTCGCGATTTCTATAAAGAGAACAAATTAAAAGCTGATTACAAGAAACAAAGAAATAAGGTCTTAGACCTCGTGCGCCGGGCCAAAAGGCATTATTTTAATAAACTTGTTTCTGAGAAGAAAGATACCGCTTCCTTATGGAGAGCAATAAACGAAGTAACTGCAAAATCTAAAACCCGTCAACATTCAACTTCGGTTGGTATTTCACCCAGTGCCTTTAATGATTATTTCTTATCTATTCCTAGTAAGCTTTTGGAGTCTACCTATAGGGAAAATGACAAAAGCGAGTATGAATGCCCACAATTTCTTCAATTATTTTGCCAGGCTAATATGAAAGAAGTTGAACCTTTTAACATCCCATTCATTGCAGTCCACGAAGTCGGGCGACTAATAACTGACTTGAGTAATAAAAAGTCAATGGGACCCGATAACATACCCGCTTCCTTACTCAAGTTAGCGTTACCCTTTCTTGTTGAGCCAATTACGTATGCGTACAACTTATGTATTGACCGAAATGTGTTTCCAGAAATGTTTAAAACCGCAAAAGTAATTCCACTTCCCAAAACAAAAGACTTAACCGACATAAACAATTTTAGGCCAATTTCGCTATTGTCTGTTCTATCAAAACCATTAGAAAAACATGTACAAAAGTGCTTGCTTCTGCACATGGAAAGCCGTGGTCTTTTCGCTCCATCTCAATCAGGATTTCGCCCTAAACATTCGTGTCACACAGCTCTCGTTAAACTATGCGATACATGGCTCTCTGCCATTAACCATTCGGAAACAGTCGGCGCCGTCTTCCTCGATTTTAAGAAAGCGTTTGATATTGTTGATCACACAATTCTGTTAAAGAAATTATCTTGTTATTTAGGCGACGCATCCTACTTACCTTTTTTTCGTTCTTATTTAGCGAACAGAACGCAGTTTGTCTCCCTTAGTGGTAATCGTTCTTCGATAGGACGGCTCATGCACGGCGTCCCACAAGGATCAGTTTTGGGCCCACTTTTATTTTGCATTTACATTAACGATCTACCACTCTATATATCAGACAAGACGGTTATTAATGACCTTTTCGCAGACGACTCGTCTCTTTACACGTCCGGTAAAAGTTTACAATCTATTGAAACCTCTCTTCAAACGAGTTTGAACAACATATTTGATTGGTGTAAACAAAACTCAATGATTATACACCCAGGCAAAACTAAATGCATGGTGATCACAACACGACAGAAACACCAACTCGCTCCTCTGAATCTTCATCTCAGTTTAAATGAGTCACCCATTGAGCAAGTAACCAGCCATCGTGTTCTCGGGGTCACCATAGACGCTGAATTAAAGTGGCAGTCCCACCTCAACCGTGTTACCAAAACCTTATCTAAAAACTTGTTCCTTCTCTCCAAATTAAAGCATTACGCTGATACCTCAGCACTCAAGTTGTTTTATTTTGGTCATATTTTACCTCACCTGAATTATGCATCTACACTTTGGGATGGTTGTAGCGATGTTCACTTAAAAAAAGTCAATTCTCTTCACCGTCGCGCAGCTAAACTTATCATGCCGGGTCCACAAACATCAACAGATCAAAAGCTTAGCAGCCTTAATTTTCTATCACTTAAAGATCAGTTATTATTTAATAAGGCTCTTTTAATGTTTAAGGTACAAATAAACGAGACCCCACAGTACATGCGATCATTATTTCAGAAAGCAACAGACAGATATGGCTCAAACAAATTAATTTCCCCGCTACCCCGTATTGATTTATATAAAACCAGTTTAGCGTTTTCGGGCTCAACAATTTGGAATTCGCTACCATGTGAGATAAAGGGGTCAAGCACGATTAAACACTTCAAAGCGCAGCTTCGCAAATATCTGTTGTCACGAACAGTTACATTCTGAAGCTGTTTCTAGCAAGAATGCATTGCTATCACTAACCTCTATATATTTTGTTGATGATGATAATGATGTCGACGATGATGATGATGATGATGGTGATGTTGATGAAGTTGTTGTTGTGTGTGTGTGTCCGTGTGCGTGTGTGTGTGTGTGTGTGTGTGTATGTGTGTGTGCGTGTGTGTATGTGTGTGTGCGCATATGTGTATGTGTGTGTGTGTATGTATACTGTATGTATGTATGTGTGTGTGTGTGTGTGTGTGTGTGTGAGTGTGTGTGCGTGTGTGTGTATGTATGTGTGTGTGTGTGTGTGTGAGTGTGTGTGTTGTATTGAGTGCGAACGTGATTGCAGGCATGCGGCGCGCGTGTGTGTGCGAGTCGAATTTTCTTTTCCTTTGTATTATCTTGACATACATGTACATTTCAATGTTCTATTATGCATTATGCATTCGTATAGGTAATGTTGTAGTTAGTAATACTGTATGATTGCGATTGACAATTGTCCTTTTATTGTCTTTATCTTTATGTCTTAGTTTAGCAGGGACAGATTGTAAGACTAGGCGTGAGCCTAAAATCTCCATCCTTGAGTAATAAAGTTCGTTCGTTCGTTCGTTCTCCCTCTCCCTCTCCCTGTCTCTCTCCCTCTCTCTCTCTCTCTCTCTCTCTCTCTCTCTCTCTCTCTCTCTCTCTCTCTCTCTCTCTCTCTCTCTCTCTCTCTCTCTCTCTCTCTCTCTCTCTCTCTCTCTCTCTCTCTCTCTGTCTGTCTCTCTGTCTCGCTGTCTCTCTCTCTTTGTCTGTCTCTCTGTCTCTCTCTCTCTTTCTTTCTCTCTTACTCTCTTTCTCTCTTACTCTCTCTCTCTCTCTCTTTTACTCTCTCCCTCTCCCTGTCTCTCTCTCTCCCTCTGCCTGTACTCTCTCTCTCTCTCTTTCTCTCTGTTTCTATGTGTTAATCTCTCTCTCTCTTTCTCTCTCTCTCTCTCTCTCTCTCTCTCTCTCTCTGTGTTAATTTTTCTCTCTCTCTCTCTCTCTCTCTCTCTCTCTCTCTCTCTCTCTCTCTCTCTCTCTCTCTCTCTCTCTCTCTCTCTCTCTCTCTACCTCAACAGTGACATCCAACATTTAGCAAGGCATGATTTTACTTAGACAATTCCAGGCAAAATCGGTGGTGAGAAAAGTGTAATGCCACTCAAAACGGGACGATTTAATTGCCTCGGTCCTTGAATCCATTGCGGGGAATATCGAGTTTCTTTCTCTCTACACACTTAAAGTTGTTGCAGAATCATCACCGGGGCCTCTACACATGTCAAGAACAAAACGAAGCTTCCGTGTTTGCAAGTGTCGTTAGTCGAGACACTATAGTAAGGAAGATGGAGCCGAGATTATAGGATTTTATTTGATTGCTTTTACAAATATGTTTGATCTTCAAGTATGCCAGTTAAAGACGTTATGCAGTAGGAGGAGGGAGGGTGAAAGGTTTATGGAACCTGGATGAGATTTCATCATATCATTTTTACAAATGTTAATTATCTTTCCGCTTTTATGTTATAGATTGTGCCAGAGGATGAGTTCGTTGGGAAATTGGCATCACGCCGAGATGAGATTGTTTTGAATTTTGTTTGCCCAGTTTTTGATCTTTCTGTATACATATTACATACTTCATTCGTTAGGATTAGTGATGAAAAGGTGTATAAAGTCCACATGTGATTCCCTTTAATGGTTTTTAAATAGGATTGGGATATGTGTATGTACGTGTGGTAATCTTTGCGCTTAACAATTAAAGAGCAGGACTAAACAAATTAAAAATTAAATAAAAACCGAGGTAGTCGCAAATGTGGATGCATATACGCTTGCATCGAAACATAGCTGTGTATATTTTGTGTACAGCACACAGTAACATACATAAAAACTGTTAGATCCAAACACACAATACCAAAAGCAAAAGCTCAGAGTATCCATAAGCTTGCAGCATTTCCAAGGCATTCCGTGTTGTTGTTTTTGTTACCAACAATGTGCAATACAAAAAATAGAAGCTTGTGTAACGAAACACTTAATATCACAACAAAAAATTAAAAAGGAAAGCGTAAGACTCACCAAATTAAAAGAACGCCCCCCCCCCCCCCCCCAAAAAAAAATTAATAATAATTCAGAATAAGACAAAAACAGTGTAAAGCAAACTCACAAAGTACAACACGAATTCACCAAACAAAAGCAGCGCATGCAAAGCAAAAAGACACCTCAGACCTTTTGAAATACACAGACAAAAACACTCATGAAATTTTTAAAGCTTTACGTAACTTGATCCCGCGAAAACCCATAACATTGGATTCGTAGTATGAATATTTCATCCTTAGAAACTTCAAAATCCTCTTGTATTCATGTACACTTGAAATAGGATTTTTACATTGTGTTTTTGTGCTAGCTTTCGACCAGATGATGCTAAAAATAGCAAACAAAAGTGAAAACGCATCTACAAGAGAATAATTTAAGTTTGTCGAACTTACTGAGGCTTGTATTGTGGCAATGTTTACTCGAATCTGTTTTGTTTTTATGTTTGGGATTTTTTGGTTTGTTTTGCCGTGGCTTTGCTTTGTGCTGTATTAGGTAGTGGTTATGGTAATTGTGTGTGTGTGTGTGTGTGTGTGTGTGTGTGTGTGTGTGTGTGTGTGTGTGTGTGTGTGTGTGTGTGTGTGTGTGTGTGTGTGTGAGTGAGTGTGTCTGTGTGTATGTGTGTGTGTGTGTATGTGTGTGTGTATGTGCGGTGTGTGTGTGTGTGTATGTGTGTGTGTGTGTGCGTGCGTGTGTGTCACTGGTGTGTGTGTGTATCTGTGTGTGTATGTGTTGTCTGTGTGCGTGCGTGTGTGTGTACGTGTGTGTATGTGTGTGTGTGTGCGTGTGCGCGTGCACGTGCGTTCGTGTGTGCGTGAGTGCGTGTGGGTGCGTCCGTGCATGGTAATCCAAAAGCCTTAATTTAAACGTGGGTCTGCAGCGGACTCCTTAAATCCTAGCATTGCTCTGAACGATCATGCAAACCATACATGTTTTATTAACTAAATATTGAAAATGCAGAGGGAAACACCAAGGAATAAACTATTCATTTGTTCAAATTAATAACCAAAACATTGTTTCCGCGTTGACGCTCATTTTAAACACAAACAAGCATTTAATTCGACTCACTATTAATACACAAAGTGTTGTATTGTGTGTGGCACATTTGTCTCTGGGCTAAAATCCGCACCACAGATGACTTAGGCCGTCTAAAGTGAGTCATCTTTAATTATTGATGACACGGTTGCGCGTCAGACCTTGAGCAAGTCTTCTGCAGAGCTAGTAATTGCTCTATGCTTTTCACACGTGAAAAGACCAGGCTATGAGCGATTTGTGTGTGATCTGGATGGAGATAATGACACAATACTAGGCTTTGTGGGGTTTGTGTGTGATGATCCGGATGGTGTGTCTTGATAGATATAATGAGACAGGATTGGAATCATTCCGTCTATCTCCCTGCTGACACTGTGATTGGCAGCACGATACCGCACGTGCAGACGTTTTCTTTTCTTAGTTTTACAACGTTGTTTTGTGTGCGGAAGGGCTGGGGGTCAGCTGCCTTAGCTTCGCGTACACCTTAGGGCCAAGTTATACCTGCGCAGAGTCAGCGGCACAGACGACGCACTGCAGATTATTGATGCCGCGGTAGGGATTATGACGTGTACTTGGCCTGTTTTCTTTTCATGCAGCGTGTAGCGGCGGGCTGTAATAATCTGCAGTGCGTTGTCTGTCCTGCTGAAATTACATAGGTGAGCGGCGGGCCTTATGATCCCGTGTGATAGGCTTCCACAGAGACACACAGACCGACTGACCTACAGCTAGACATGGAGACCGACTCAGTGACAGGCAAACAAACACACACACACACACACACACACACTCGCGCACACACGTACACACACACACACACACACACACACATGTTCTCGCGACGCACACACGCTCAAATCCCCCCCCCCCCCACCCCCATGCTTATGCACACTCACGCACCCTACCACCACCCCTCTCTCTCTCTCTCCTACCCGAGCCTCCCCACACACACCACAACACTAAAGCATTATTCTCCACCAAATGAAGGCCGCTGGTTCCCAGGCGGCGAGGCAGAACAGTCTTCAATAATTGATACGTTTTGCCGTAGCGGGGAGCAGCCTCCGTATCAGCGACCGTACATTTTAAAAGACCTGCGCCAATTTCAGACTTCGCTCAAAGCTAGCTAGGTCGCTCACAGTCGGCCGACAGGAGTCCAACGCGTGTCTGTGTCTGTGCGCGCAGGTCGAATATCAGTGCGACGTTGTGTCTTTACCTATGGGACGAGTGTTTTGGATTGATACGAAAAGTGCAGAACATTGATGAGAGTAAAGTTGTGTTGGACTTTCGTTGGACTTTGCAATATCAGGCTTAGCTTAGTGCTAAGTCGCTCACTCAACTTGTAGAGTCAAATCTGTGTGTGCCTTCGTCTGTGTGTGCGCAGGTAAAATATAGCGCTTTTCTTAAATTTGTGTCGATACTGATGGGACGAGTGTTTTGCATTGATATGCCGGGCCGGAAGCTGCAAATAATTGACGAGAGGCCGACTAACGCAAGAGTCAAACGCGTGTCTCCGTCTGAGTCTTTGTCTCTGTGCACAGGTAGAATAGTGCTGCGTTCTGTCTATGAATCATGCTTGGGACGAGTGTTTTGGATTGATGCAGAGAATTGACGAGAGCGAAGTTAAGGGCAGAATATACCTGAGCAGTTTTAGCGACACAGACGACGCACTGCATATTATTGATGCTGCGATAGGGATTATGACGAGTACTTGGCCTGTTTTCCTTTTACGCAACGTGTAGCGGGATGGGATAATCTGCAGTGCGTCGTCTGTCCTGCTGAAGTTACATAGGTGAGCGCCAGACCTTCGGTGTGACTGACTATTAGGGTTTAACGTCCTCTTAGACCAAATGGTCTATATTGGGACAGGTGTTGGTAATACGCTGAAGATAATGGTGTGATACTTTGATTCGAACAAGCCCGCTGTGGCTGTCTTCTTCGACACACCAGCATTGGGTTTGTCTCGTCAAATTAAAAGTATCGAAATACGATCATGAGAAGCAGAGACGAGAGATCATGCATGCGTGTCTTCGTGTTTTCCAAGCCCTGAGACTTTCGCTGTGAACTTGGGATCTTTTTCGTGCACATGTGTGCACACGGGGGTGTTCGGACTCCGAAGAGAGTCTGCACAAAGTTGACTCCGAGAAATAAATCTCTCGCCGAACGTGGGGATCGAACCCACGCTGACATGATAGCGACCAACTGGCTACAAAGCCAGCGCGCTACCAACTGAGCTACGTCCCCGCCCCCCTTCGGTGTGTGTGTCTACGCCTGCGCTTACGTTTGTGTGCGCAGGTAGAACAGTATTGCGGGTTTCTCTCCGTACGCATTGGACGAGTGGTTTGATGTATTCGTTTGATAATGTGTTAGCAGTGCCTAGTTCTAAATTGGGTCCCTGTTTCTTTAAATTACTAAAGTGTGTTGCTGTGTTTGTAAATTAGTACTGATGTTCTGCTTTGCGTATTCAAATTAGTTGAATAATAGTGGCAAGGAGCAGTGTAATTCACTAATAGTTTTTTTTAAAGTATAAAAGAGTTAAGTGATTGTGTGTGTGTGTGTGTGTGTGTGTGTGTGTGTGTGTGTGTGTGTGTGCGTGCGTGCGTGTGTGTGTGTGTGTTTTTTTTTTTTTTACACTGTACTCATTTGTGTGCATTTTGGGGGGCAGAGTTAGATCATGACTATTACTGAAACTTTGCAGTCGATACTGTGGGTAAAATATCGTCTGTGAGCAGACATTTTTGCTGGACATATATAGGCCCTATGTCCCCAGCTAATTTAAAGTTGTTTGTGTGTGTGTGTGTGTGTGTGTATTTGTACGGTTGGTTGAATATTTGGGTTGGAGAGTGTTTTTGCCTGTCCGATTGTCTGTGTCGCAGTACTTGTCTGTATACGTCACTGTGATGGGATATGTGTATGTATGAGTACAATATCGGTTCGACATACTTCCCTTTCTTCTTATTTGTCACGAAAAACAGCACAGCCTTTTTACCTGAGTTGTCAGGCATCAATCCTAATACAAGCACCAGGAGTTTCTAGCCAAGCTCACAGACGTTGGGTGCAGGTGTCCGCTGAGTAGTGATGACATTTTGGGCCTGCTGTCAACTTGATGAGTCGGCCCATTGTCAGGGACCATCATGTCCCTGAGCTAGTAGAAAAGTCGCTGAATATTGCATACAGCTGTCCCGTGCTGTCTGATGGGTTACTTCACATGCACCAGATATACCAACAACTGCGTCATGTTTGGCCGGGTGGTTCAGTTGGAAGACCACTGGACTTGTGATCCTTTGGTCACGGGTTCGAATCCAGGCCGGGTCAACTTTATGTGCAGACTGGTCACAGAGATGGTATCCATGTCCCAGTGTCATCACAGTGGCACGTCAAAGACCTCGGCCATTCTGCCATAAGTGCAGGTGGCTGATTACACCTAAACACGCACACACCCGGGTAGCGCGACTCTTGTTGCTGCTAGCTTTCCACAGCGAGAAAGCGACCCGAATTTCCAAACTATGGGATAATATAGTCATAGAAAAAAGAAAAAAAATGCATATTTCACTGTCAAACCTTATTGGCTCTTTTTTTTTAACGATTTTCTATTCTTGTGTCTGGCGCCTGTGATTACAGTGATTTCGACTCATCCCGGAACTTACGCTATCTAAGCTATAAAGGCGTGTCCCTGTAGGTATGGAAGTAGCTTTTCTGGTCACGGTCGGCTGATCGTGATTAATTTAAAGGCAGGCCCAAGTAGAGCGAGGTCGCTCGGTGTGTCGGCCGCAGACCGCGCGGAGTGTTTCGCCTGACTGGTCACAATCAGAGATCGTTCATCACTCACGCTGGGCGACAGTACTGGTGTTACACGAAAGTTGTACTCAACGAAAAATTAACCCCGGAGTAAATACTCAGAGTACATTTGTCGTACGAGAAAAGAACTCCCCAAGGAACGAAAAAAGTACTCACTCCACGAAATTGCTTCTCCCCAAATGTTTACTTCCAGTACAAATCTTGTACTCGAAAATGAGATGCGAGCGAAGGGATATATATATGCCAATAATTATGTGATCTCGCACAGACGAATGTCGCACTACCCTTCCCTCCACCCCTTCCACCACCAGGACTAACAGGGGACAAGGGAGTAAAAGTTGCGTACACCTGGCGTGGGCAGTAAATTGCTCGTGTTAGGATGGAGTAATTCATTCCTTATTTATTCGTCAGGGGAGTAACATTTTCATTCAAAATGTTTACTCGGAACACACCTGTCGTGGGGAGTATTTTTCTCGTGTTATGGGGGAGTAATATTTTCGTAAAGGGAGTAACATTTTCGTACGAAATTTTTTCTCCGGAGTAAAAATCTCGTGGGAGTAATTTTCTCGTGTTACACCGGTATAAACAGGACTGCTGCGTGAGAGAGTTACCTGTCGCTTGCGGCGTCTGCAGGTGTAGTCTTTGATCTGTGAATGTTGCTACAGGTAGTGCTATTTTAGGTCGTGTCGTTTGCGGCTGCTGCAGCATGCTTTGATACTCATCTTCTATCTCTCGTTGCCGCTGCTGTTGTTGTTTCTGCTGCAGGAATCCTCATTGATCAATCTACAGCAACATGTTTTTTTGAGTGCAGAGTGATTTGTGTGAAGTGGTAGCAGCATTGTGGAGCATGACATTGACAATCGCGACTGATCAGTTAAGAGCAACACGCTTTTTTCAGTCCAGGATATTTGTTTGTGACGCAGTGACATCAATAATAAAAACAATCATTATTGCATCATCATTCAAGAGCAACATGAGTATTGAAGTGCAAGACATATTCTACAAAACGTTAGCATTGTTTTTCAAAAATCAGGAGTAACATTGATCACATTGAGTCACATGCTCTCTTTTTGTTTATATATTTTTTTCTCTCCTGTTTTAAGCCCTTGGCAATTTGTGTGAAATGTAATGTAGCGTCATTACTGTGACACGGTTGCAATCATTTTTTGAGAACGACAGTTCATCATTCATAATGTGGAAGCAGCACACTGTTGGACTCAAGGAAGACTTCTGTACACAGTGAAGCACAGTTTTGGATGACGCATCAATTATCAGTTAAGAGCGAAACATCTCTTTGTGTTTGTGTTTTGTTTGTTTGTTTTTTGTATTCTTTTTTTTTTTAGTCCTTTTTTTTAAGGGGGGCAGGGAGGGGGGTAGGGCGAAGTAGCCTCCTTTTTGGAGAAACGTATTCTTGGTCGATCGGTTAAGAGCAACATGCTATTTTGAACCAAGGTTGATTTCTGACACAGTAGCCTCGTTTTTGTGGAAGCATCATTATTTAAAGGAGGGCACCTTGCTTTTTAGTTAACGATGTTTTCTACCAAAGTAGCCTCATTTGTCAAATACGGCATTTATTATTCGTCAATGAACGTTAACATGGTTTTTGTCCGGGTCAGGATGATTTTTATGATACGGTAAAGTTATTTTTCGACAAACATTTGATGATTGATTGGTAAGGGGCTATATAGGGTTTTGTTGTTGTTCTGATTTTGTGAAGCAATATCATCCTTTTTTAAGAACGACATTATCGCGTGCGCAATGAGTTTGTGATGCGCCTTTTTTTTATGACGGCACTTTTATCTGACGAACACGAATGTGACATTTCACGGTCTTTGAAGTACAGTCTTGATATCATCGACACGATTTCTGTTTATTCTTGATGAAAAATGTGCAGTTGCCAACCTTGGAACATGTGTGTGTGTGTGTGTGTGTGTGTGTGTGTGTGTGTGTGTGTGTGTGCGTGCGTGTGTCACTGTGTGTGTGTCCGTTTGTGTGTGTGTGTGTGTGTGTGTGTGTGTTTGTGTGTGTGTGTTTGTGTGTGTGTGTGTGTGTGTGTGTGTATGTGTGTGTGTGTGTGTGGTCGCGCGCTTGCTTGCTTGTGTGTCAGTGGTGCTTTCTACACCGGCGCCCCCCGAGTTGTGACTATATATATCTGCCATGCTGGCTGTAGGCTTACTTATCTAAACGTTCTTGTACATATATGTTTTCAGTTCCTGGATTGGAGTCGGTTTGCAAACCACCTTACTGCAATGACGCTGCATGACCGTGATATTGGATTACTTTCTTCGCACCGGTAAGTGTTTACCTGTTCTTTTAATGTTTTTAGCGTTGTAGGCATTATATTTTTGAGAAATAGACATTGGGAATATTTTGTGTGTGTGTGTGTGTGTGTGTGTGTGTGTGTGTGTGTGTGTGTCTCTCTCTCTCTCTCTCTCTCTCTCTCTCTCTCTCTCTCTCTCTCTCTCTCTCTCTCTCTCTCTCTCTCTCTCTCTCTCTCCGTTCATTTGCTCGTGTGTCCGTCTGCTTGTCTGCCTGTATATATCTATCTGTCCGTCTGTGATTTATCCGTCTTGTTTCTGTGTGGGTTTGTATACTTTTTATGACAAAGTCTGCACGAACATTCATAGAGAGTGCGTATGTGCTTGTATCTGTCTGTGTGCTTGTCTATTGGTATGTTTCCTTATTTTAATAAGCTTGAGGCGGCATGCATTTAGCACCGAGTTTGTTATCTGAGCTGCGTGATCAAGTTAATTACTCTCCTGCTGTAGCATAAAATAATACTGTTTGTAGTGTACTTCACTCTGCAAGAAAATAAAACATCAATAGAATTGCTCCAACATGTTGAGCGAAAGTTTGCTGTTGCTTCAGATGCAATGTTTATACAGCAAGGAAGAAAAAGTCAATAACAGCGTTATAAAAATAGCTAAATGTCTCGTCTATTCAACTGCTCTATGGGGCTTGACACAAAATATGCCATTCATACTTCACGGGCGACTGGGGTTGGTATATTACGGTGGTGAGAGAAATATGCGGAAAGAGTACAGGGTGGGTGGGACAGAGAGAATGAGAGGGAGACTTCAACTTGTGTGTGTGTGTGTGTGTGTGTGTGTGTGTGTGTGTGTGTGTGTGTGTCTGTGTGTCTGTGTGTCTGTGTGTGTTGTGTGTGTGTATGTGTGTGTGTGTGTGTGTGTGTGTGTGTGTGTGTGCGTTGTGTGTGTGTGTGTGTTAGTGTGTGTGTGTTAGTGTGTGTGTGTGTGTGTGTGTGTGTGTGTGTGTGTGTATGTGTGTGTGAGAGACAGAGACAGAGACAGAGACAGAAAGAGACAGATAGAGAGTTTGTGTATGTGTGTATTCACCCACCACGATATGGTTCTAGGTGGAATTAACATTTTGTTGTTGTTGTTGTTGTTGTTGTTGTTGTTGTTTTCAAAAAAGCTAAAGGCACTCGTTGTATCGTGTGTCTTTTTCACAAATTAAAATTTGATGTTTAAAATGTTTACCATGTCCAACAAGCAAACTGTGTAGTTTCAGTCCTTCGTTTTTTTAATTATTCAGCGCTTCATTCATTCATTTTCATTTTGTTTGAGTATATCTTTCTCGCATAATTCTCTCACAACACCTTACAACTTGCAACATTATTGCCTTATAAACATAACTCCTCAAAAATGCACACATATTTCGGCCTGTCTCTTAAGATCAAAGAGACTGCGTAACACAGAGGTGCCTGAGTGAGTCCAATAAGCACTTCCAGTCCAGGCAGAAGGGGTAGCGGAATTTCATTACTTACCTGTTGCGAGCCACAAGTGGCACCTTTATTGGCCCTTTGACAGGTAGCTTTGGGAGATTTGGACCCTGATAACTATAGCCCTTCCCTGGGAACTGGCTCGCGAAGGGTGTTATTGTGAAGGTATCAAGTGGCTTGTAAATTGTTTGGGCGGGACCGATTGATTGGGTCAGTTTGGGTGACATATTTTGTCCATGGACTGGACTAGGTAGTAGGTGACTTGTCGACGTGTGTAGGTAAAGAAGATGTAGATCTGAGGGGGAAGTGCTTAGGAGATTGTGTCCACTTTTTGAAAACGCTATTCATAAAGGTAGGTTTTTATCGTTTTTGGTGCGTGTGTGTGAGTGTGTGTATATGTGTGTGTGTATGTGAGTGTGTGGAGGGGGGGGTTGATCTCCTCTTCCGGGGAAGCTATTATTATTATTGGCGTCAAAGGAAAGGTTCTTTCGTCCGTAGCCATCGGTCTTGCGAAGAGCAATTAGCTTTTTTTGCCAACGAACTAGGGCACGATGATAAAATAGTGTGTGTGTGCATATTTGAGTCGGAAATAAAAGCTAATTTTCTGAGTGCATCTAACTTAAAATCTTGTGCAACCATTAACGAAAAATGCTTGATAAAATACATTACCAACACTTTTACAAGCATTTAGACTTCTCGGTCTTTAATGGGAAAGAAAAACCAACGTACAGTACACAAAGGTACACAAGAGACAGGCAATAACAAGCACTTAGCTTCATTGTGACATATGGTTTGCGGCCTTAGGAGTAGAACTGTGGACTATCAATCTTCTTCTTCTTCTTCTGCGTTCGATGTTGGACTATCAATCAATACGACTGTAAACTTTCCAGGAAATAAAAAGAAAAATGGTCATTGAGCTACGACCATCTTGGGGGCATTTTGAGAACTACGACCATCTTGGAGGCTTTCCGATACAAGCCACAGCATCCTTTCTTCTGGTTGTGTCTCTAGTTTGTCAACTTGAAAGGGCCGTTAGGTCGAGGTTCTTGTGAATGTTTTGAGTCTTGCATGCGGGATTCATCGACGGTTTTGAGATCAGTTGATTATTTGTACCATGAGTGTTCGTCTGTCTGTCTGCTTTATACAGACCACTTGGTCGACGTACCATAAATATAACGTGTACCCCCCGCGGGTTAGGGGGAAGAATTTACCCGATGCTCCCCAGCATGTCGTAAGAGGCGACTAACGGATTCTGTTTCTCCTTTTACCCTTGTTAAGTGTTTCTTGTATAGAATATAGTCAATTATTGTAAAGATTTTAGTCAAGCAGTATGTAAGAAATGTTAAGTCCTTTGTACTGGAAACTTGCATTCTCCCAGTAAGGTATATATTGTACTACGTTGCAAGCCCTTGGAGCAAATTTTTGATTATTGCTTTTGTGAACAAGAAACAATTGACAAGTGGCTCTATCCCATCTGCCCCCTTTCCCCGTCGCGATATAACCTTCGTGGTTGAAAACGACGTTAAACACCAAATAAAGAAAGAAAGAATATAACGTGTTTTATTTTAATAATAACACGTTCCAATATTTGTATTGTGAATGAATTGTTTTGTCCTGAATTAAACGTTCCAAAAAGTTAATCTTTCTTGATTTTTGGGCTCTCCAAGAAATAGCTCAACATTGTGCTTGAATTCACCTTCTGGCACAAGCTTTTCCCGCGTTTCACAACGTACATTATTTCCAGAAAGCCGACACACCAATGATTAATGCACGTTTAATTATACTGTCAGTCCTTCGGGTACGCGTCCCGCACTGAATAATTTATGCACCGTGCATAACCAAGCGACGCTCTGTGAGCGAACGCAGCAGATTGCCTGCGCAATGAGTGAGCAAAGCGTGTTACACATGAGCTTGCATTCTGTGTCACTGCTGTTATATTTGCGCCAAATGTCAGGTTGTCTGTGAGTGTACTCCGTTTGAAACAATGGCTTGGAGGGAAATACATGACTGAACATTTTCGGTCATTACTGCCTTTGACTATGAGCTTGCATTCTGTGTCACTGCTGTTATATTTGCACCAGCAGTGTAAGGTTGTCTGCGAGAGACTCCGTTAGAAACAATTTGGCTGGGAGAGAAGAACAAACCCACCTGGACATTTTTTGTCATTGCTGCCTTTGACCATGAGCTTGCATTCTGTGTCACTGCTGCTATATTTGCACCGACGGTGACAGGTTGTCTGCGAGAGACTCCGTTAGAAATAAGTAGCTTGGGAGAAGAAGATAAAACGCCAGAAAATGTCCTGTTATTGCTGCTTTTGACTATGAGCTTGCATGCTGTGTCACTGCTGTTATATTTGCACCAGCGGTGACAGGTTGTCTGTGAGAGACTCCGTTAGAACGATTGGCTTGGAGGGGAGAACAAAAACTTACGGAAAATTCTCTGTCATTGCTGCTTTTGACTCAGAGTTTGCGGTAAAACAAACCATGTTGTTTTGAACAGAAAGGAAACATAGGAAAGAAATGAGAGCTTGCATGTCACCGATTAAACATTCTGGTGGTAGCCTATTTGTGGCAGTGGAGGCGGGTTGTCTCTCAGAGGCTATAAACAATAGGCTGAGTAGAATACAAACGTTCATCCTGCTGTGGTTGTTAGCTGTTGTTTTCATATTTCCTTTATTTATTTTTTATCTTTTTTTCTCCAATTATGTTATTGTTGTTGTTGATGTTGTTGTTCCACTAAATAAAATGGGGTCCTGATTTGGCCTATATGGTCCGCTGGACCCAAAAAGCAACAACTAACTAACTAACTAACTAAATAAAATACCATCTGAATTCGGTTAGGGTTAGCATTGATCTGTTCCCGTTAAATGTCAACCTTTGCCTGATGATACAGTAGCGGGTAACAGGTTGTCGACATCTGCCCACAGCTCAGGTAAAACGTGTTTAGCTACCTGAGAGCGAGTGCCAGACAAGATCAGGCGCACCTGTCAGGCTAGATAGGTACGCAGACCAGAGTTACCTGTGGTACTACTGTTTGTTCATATCTTACCTGTTCTGTCTAGTACATGTAAAGCACAAGGTGATTGTGAGAGGGTGGGGAGTAGGTGGAAATGGGAGGGGGGGGGGCGGAAGAGGGGGGAGGGGGGGGGGGGGGGGGTCAGAGATAGATTTCTGATAGATACAGGTTCTGCCGCACGTTTTACACAAGACTTGATCAGTCATGTCTGTCGAGTTAACAGGCATTGAAGAAGGAGGGTGAGGCAGAGGCCGCGGATTTACAATGGTGTGAGAGTGGGGATTAGTGTGATGAAGGTGGATGGGGGGATGGGGGTGACATGGGGATAGATTTCTAATAGGTACATGTTTTTGACGCAAGATCTGTGCAACATAATTATCTGCCTTGCCCGGCAGGTTAGACAGGTATCACTGTTGTTTACGGATGCTCGTGAAAACATGCAGAAAATGTTGTTAATAAGGATTTCGACTTTTATTTATAGGAAAGGATATTTTTGTGAAAGAGCACATTAAATCAACATGTCAAACTAATTCAAATAACACGGACTAGGTTTATAGCTGCACTGACCCTGTCGGGCTTAGCCAGTGCACTCAAATCCAAATACTGGTGACAAATTACAATTTGACAGGCAGGGTATTAAATTCTTCCATTGTATTACCTTTTGCTTTTGCATTGGAAAAGGGTGCCGGGTACGAGGCGGTGTGTGTGTGTGTGTGTGTGTGTGTGTGTTTGTGTGTGTGCGTGTGTGTGTGTGTGTGTGTGTGTGTGTGTTTGTGTGTGTGCGTGTGTCAGTGTGTGTGTGTGTGTGTGTGTGTGTGTGTGTGTGTGTGTGTGTGTGTGTGTGTGACAGACAGACACTAAGGCAGAGCGATAGAGAGACGGAGAGACTTGGAGTGTATGTGACAGACAGTGTGTGTAGCTATAAACAGACAGACGAGGTGCAGCTCATTTCCAAAACAGCGCAAATGACGAAGTTGGTGCACGACACAATCATGATAGTTTGAATTCCAAAAACGCGCAGCTCATTTCCGGAACAGCACAGATGACAAAGGTTTTTTTTCTTCACAATTATTTTATTCAGAAAAGGTTACATTCATGTATTGGTAGGTTCACAGTATGGGAAAGGCAATTCAGAACATTGTGACATTAACAAAAACACCTTATGTGTACAATGGCAGAAAATAAAGTGTTTTTAGGTATACAAAAGCAGGAAAGTGTGTGCAGTTACTCTTGTATCAGATCTGTGTACGCAGCCCACTTATGAATGTATTTGTCATAACTCATTGTAATCTGATGTACTTGTTTGTCTATTTTGTGTACATATGCAAGTTCTCTGAAGTACATGTTGAGAGTTGGTTGGACTTTAGCAAGTCTACACTTATAAAAAAACTTGGCAATCTATATATATATACGACTTGTGTCTGTCTGTCTGTCTGTCTGTCTGTCTGTCTGTCTGTCTGTCTGTCTGTTCGCGATGCACGTCAAAGTTCTCGGTGGATCTTTTTCAAATTTGGACACCGTCTTCAGCTACACCCCGGACACAACCTCATCGATGAGATAATTATTTCAACACGTGCTCTCAGCGCGCAGCGGTGTGCGCGCTGAACCGATTTTTGTTTTGTTTTGTTGTTGTTGTTGTTGTCGGGATCCACTACCAGTAACTCTTCCTTATCTTCTCCAGTGATTTTCAGCCGCGATTATCTCCCTTCCTCCGTGTGGCGTCAATCCATATTCCCGTTACTGGGTTACTATTTTTAGAAGGTCACTGCACGTTACTATTTTTAGAAGGTCTCCAGTGTTTTGCGCGTTTATCTCCTTTCCTTCGTGCCGGGTCCCAGGCGCAGCCTGGTATTCGGCTCTACTTCTTCCCGGCGAAGCCGGTACCCGGCGAAGCGGGTAATCATCTAGTTAATAATATGTATGAACAAGTCGCGTAAGGCGAAAATACAACATTTAGTCAAGTAGCTGTCGAACTCACAGAATGAAACTGAACGCAATGCAATTTTTCAGCAAGACCGTATGTACTCGTAGCATCGTCAGTCCACCGCTCATGCTCATGGCAATGGCAGTGAAATTGACAAGAAGAGCGGGGTAGTAGTTGCGCTGAGAATGATAGTACTCCTTTTCTGTACCTCTCTTCGTTTTAACTTTCTGAGCGTGTTTTTAATCCAAACATATCATATCTATATGTTTTTGGAATCAGGAACCGACAAGGAATAAGATGAAAGTGTTTTTAAATTGATTTCGAAAATTTAATTTTGATAATAATTTTTATATTTTTAATTTTCAGAGCTTTATTTTAATCCAAATATAACATATTTATATGTTTTTGGAATCAAAAAATGATGGAGAATAAGATAAACGTAAATTTGGATCGTTTTATATATATATTTTTTTTTTTTTACAATTTTCAGATTTTTAATGACCAAAGTCATTAATTAATTTTTAAGCCACCACGCTGAAATGCAATACCGAAGTCCGGGCTTCGTCGAAGACTACTTGACCAAAATTTCAACCAATTTGGTTGAAAAATGAGAGCGTGACAGTGCCGCCTCAACTTTCACGAAAAGCCGGATATGACGTCATCAAAGACATTTATCTAAAAAACGAAACAAAATGTTCGGGGATATCAATCCCAGGAACTCTCATGTAAAATTTCATAAAGATCGGTCCAGTAGTTTGGTCTGAATCGCTCTACACGCACGCACGCACGCACACACACACATACACACACACACACACACACACACACCACGACCCTCGTCTCGATTCTCCCTCTTTGTTAAAACATTTAGTCAAAACTGGACTAAATGTAAAAACCTTCGTCGACTTTTGTCTTATTGACATTGCCAAACAGTACAAGAGTAGGGTTCAAAGCAAGTCGGGTATAATTTACACATTTCTCCCTTAGGCAATTGACAAACGCATTCCAAAAAGTCTGCACGCACTCGCATTCCCAGAGATAATGAAATATTGTGTCTCTCTTTCGTTTACAAAATTTACACTCATCACTAGCAGTCACACCCATGCTTTTCAAAATACTATTTGTAACATGCACGCTGCATGTAATTAATTTTCATCTGAAACCAGCGTAGTTTTGTTTCCTTGATTTTCTTTGTGGTGGTGAAAATGTTCGGCCATTCAACCTCTGTGCCAATAATCCGTTCCTAGCTTTTGCAGGCATTGGGAAGTGTGTGTTCACCCAACATTACATCATAAAACACTTTGGCTTCCTTTGGAGATCTAGTTACAATGTCAAATGTTTTGTGCGATTTAAAACCATTGTTGTCTTCTAATTGAATGTTGTGTTTTCTCAATCTTTGCTTGACCGCACTGACGAGTCCAAAATGGAAGCCGCCAGTGGCGATAGGTCACGTGTTACTCCATGTCACCTTCCTATGGCAATGGCCATCAAAAAGTAACTGATCTCGTGAGAACGGTAACAAAACGAGCCATTCGATCTCTCCCAAGGCTTTACAGGAGATGGCCGCTTCTTAGTGGCCATCAATAATGAAGTACAGAGTATCGTGTCTAGAATAACAGGAGTGTGTATCACAGTGTCACACGAAAGCCTTAAGTTGTACTTCCTTTTCTTTATCTGACGCTCAAACCGAAACATTTATATCTAACAGCTCGAGGGGAAATCTTGCTTACGCGGTTAATACAGAAAAAAGAGAACAGATGGGGGGGGGGGGGGGGGGGGGGGGGGGAGGGTTGCTGTTGTTACATGTCACGAACTGCAGATCAGATACCATGGCCAGTTTTATTTTTAACCAGGTTTGTATGTCGCAGTGTTTTGCTATCCATGACCTGCGCATGTCGCATTGAGGGAATAATCTTGATGAACGTGATAGTTCTGGAGATAATAATGTCTCCGAAGGGAAATAAAGCTTTCTCGCTTATTATTTCTAAACTATGTGTCGGTCAATGTGAGTCTAAACTGGGTTTTGGTCATCGACATAAGTGCACCGCAGGTCTGTGAGAACGTGTGTGTGTGAGTCTAAACTGGGTTTTGGTCATCGACATAAGTGCACCGCAGGTCTGTGAGAACGTGTGTGTGTGAGTCTAAACTGGGTTTTGGTCATCGACATAAGTGCACCGCAGGTCTGTGAGAACGTGTGTGTGTGAGTCTAAACTGGGTTTTGGTCATCGACATAAGTGCACCGCAGGTCTGTGAGAACGTGTGTGTGTGAGTCTAAACTGGGGTTTGGTCATCGACATAAGTGCACCGCAGGTCTGTGAGAACGTGTGTGTGTGAGTCTAAACTGGGTTTTGGTCATCGACATAAGTGCACCGCAGGTCTGTGAGAACGTGTGTGTGTGAGTCTAAACTGGGTTTTGGTCATCGACATAAGTGCACCGCAGGTCTGTGAGAACGTGTGTGTGTGAGTCTAAACTGGGTTTTGGTCATCGACATAAGTGCACCGCAGGTCTGTGAGAACGTGTGTGTGTGAGTCTAAACTGGGGTTTGGTCATCGACATAAGTGCACCGCAGGTCTGTGAGAACGTGTGTGTGTGAGTCTAAACTGGGGTTTGGTCATCGACATAAGTGCACCGCAGGTCTGTGAGAACGTGTGTGTGTGAGTATGATGGGGCCGGGATGGGTGGGAGTGCTTGTGTGTGTTTGTGTACTATGTGTGTCCGTGCGTGCGTTTAGGTTTGTCTGTCCGTCTGTCCAAGACGAGGGTAAGGATGGGCGAAGCTTCAAAATGAAGCATGTGTGGGTGTATGTGTGGTTGGGGGGGGAGGGGATGTGTGCGTGTGTGCGTTTACTCCGCGTGCTCTTCGGTTTGTCTGTCTATGTGTCTTACGTGGAGGGTCAGAGGTTGGTGGCTACTGGCGATTGAAGGCGTACAAAAATGCAGCTTTAATTACAAGAGCTGCTTTTCAGAACCCCAAAGTCAGTTTATCAGATGACAGAAACGACAGCAACAAACCATTTTTAAAAGGAAGTCAACACTGAGAATAGACTCAATGTTGTTAATTCCATAACACCGGAAGTTGTGCACAGTTGTAAGAATCGAAATACAGAAGGCTGTTTCCGCTTACTCTCTCTCTCTCTCTCTCTCTCTCTCTCTCTCTCTCTCTCTCTCTCTCTCTCTCTCTCTCTCTCTCTCTCTCTCTCTCTCTCTCTCTCACGCACATATATATATATACACAAAGGCCGCTTAAGTCTCAAGCACATAATAATTAGAGCCTCCAGATGTTAGCCTGCTGGTGCGCCTTAGACTCTGTAGATTACGGTGTAGGTGAATGGTAATTTTTTTCTCCTTGCACTGCAGCTCTTCCTCTGTTTTAGAAGTGCCGCCCATTTCTTTGCTTTGAAGCCATAGCCATAGTTTTTTCGTGTTGTTTTTGTGTTTGTTGAGTGAGACAGATTCTGGAAGCGATGGGGCGGTTTTGCGCACGAAGCGTGCGAGAGTAACTCTTTGAAGCCGATGCAGACTTAAATAAATTAGCAAGCCTGTGTTCCAAATTGTGATACACACGAAGTCTTGGCGTTAGACGATTGTCTTGGGTGGTAAAGATAATAGAGGATGTAGCCTGGCATTGTATGTTAGGATTTAGGTGTAGAACAATAAAAAAAAATTTTAAAAAGTCGCGTAAGGCGAAATTACTACATTTAGTCAAGCTGTCGAACTCACGGAATGAAACTGAACGCACTGCATTTTATATATATATATATAATTCGGTCCCCCTTGAGGAGGGTCTGATGCTCCCAATAGGCTGTCTGTGAAGGGATACTTATTTCTCTCTCTTTCTCTGCTAAGAGATGTTAACAAATCTCGGAAGAAAGTCTCTGCTGACTTTCAATTGTTTCTTTCACAATTTCTGATGTTTTATATATATACATATAAATTATCAGAAGTTGTGAAAGAAACAATTGAAAGTCAGAAGAGACTTTCTTCTGAGATTTGTTAAAATCTCTTAGCAGAGCAAAAAAGAGAGAGGAAACAAAAAATGTGTCCCTTCACAGACAGCCCTATTGGGGAAATCAGACCCTCCTCGGACGGGACCGAGTTTCACAAAGAGAATCTGCTACCCCGAGGGGAGAGTATCAACAGAGGAAACTAGTCCAGAGGAGGACCATTGTTTTACTACCGTGACCAGACACGTGTTTCGACACTCATGTGTCTCATCAGTGGTCTGATGGTAGATATGGCGAAAGGTCTTAAACCCATGGTATCCAACCAAAAATCAAACCACTCTAGATCTCTGAGTGGTAGATTCTGTTGGCATGGGAGACTACCCTCATCTGACCATCCCAAGATGACATCTATGAAGGGAAACTCTTTGATTTAGGGTCAAAGAGTGGAAACTAAATTTATCAAGAAAGAATTTAGAAATTTAGACAAGTTTTAACCAAGAAATTAGGTTAAAACAAGCAAAATTTGAAAAGGCCTAAAGGGATATATAATTATCCCCTTGTCTACAGGGCTTTTAAAGCTGAGGACAATAAACTCTCAAAGCGTCTCTCTCTCTCTCTCTCTCTCTCTCTCTCTCTCTCTCTCTCTCTCTCTCTCTCTCTCTCTCTCTCTCTCTCTCTCTCTCTCTCTCTCTCTCTCTCTCTCTCTCTCTCTCTCTCCACGATAGTCCAGTTCAGTGCCCCCTTCCTCCTTCCCATACTCAGACGCAGCAAGACCTGCAGTCTCTTATCTTCCCTTACGTACACACATTATTTGACTCCACCGAACAACCTTCTGAATAGAGTAGTTTGCCTCCGAAAGATCAACACTATAGTATTTCAAGGAAATTGAACAACGCAGTTTTAAACATACCCCCTACTGTGTATATGGTCCCGTAACAGGATGGTCACCTCACATCCCTTCGTGTGACCAAAGAAGAAAAGACAAACCGGCGGGCTCTGAGTGCAAAACGCGGCGCACAACAAAATCAAAAAATAAATGACGAACGTTGATAGCCCTTTGTGCAAAACCCGATGCCAACACAAATCAAGGACTACCCTCACCCTGCCCCCCCCCCCCCCCTCCCACCCCACCCCAAATAAAATTTTATAAAAAATTAAAAAAAAGATAAAAACAAAACAAAATAAAAAGTCGAAAGGTGCCAGATCCGATGCGATCCCGAATCATGCGGGGAAAAAAATCAAAACGGTTAAGCCCTCAGTGCAAGACCCGATGCAAAACAGAATCCCAACGAATCCGCCTTGCACTCAAAGGGAAAACGTTCCGTCATGTTCTTTCCTGAACACACAGAAGGTTGCAGGTGCGTAGTCATCGTTTCGCCATCGCTGTCTGGCGTTAGGAAAATACGCAGCCGTACGCACGCGGCGAACTCTTGTGCCCCTTTCCGTTTCGGCGTAACAATACTTGTCAACACTTCTCCACAGCAAAGAGTGTTATTACAACCTGGGAAGCCACTGCCGTCCACACAAAGTGATAAGGCACGGGGGGGGGGGGGGGGGGGAATTCAACTGTGTTAATAAGGGTAGTACGCGCCTAAATGTGGAGATGGAAACGTGCGGGGGGTGGGGGGGGGGGCACACAAACAGGCAAGCAGACATTCAGAAAGACACACGCACACACAGACACACACACAGACAGACACACACACACACACACACACACACAAACACAGAGACACACACACACAGACAGACACACACTCACACACACACACACACAAACAT
>NC_090246.1:15901096-15913596 GCF_037325665.1 Littorina saxatilis
GGTATGATCACGACATCGTTTAGCATTTAGGATCAAATGGTGCCAATGTGTACACAATGCACTAATCACAGACAACAGTTATACACTTTACGTACATGTAACTCTCCAACTGACATTGTCTGCCACTTGAAACAAATGACTTTCGAAGGAAAATTAACTCCAATATATAAATATTATGTATGATTTTTAATAATTACTTGCACTTTTTGAAAATAAAGCTTTTTCTACGATAAGGTGTTTACCCCCTAAATGTATAAGTCATCCGGTAGAAAAACCGGAAGTATCGTGTACTAAGCATATGTATATGTTTAAAAAGTTAATTGTGTTAATGTAGAACATCTTGCCTATGTATATGTTTAGGTTTTGAATACTTTAGGGGAAAACCATAGCCATTATTCATTCATCTTCAACTAACACCCCTAATCTCAGGGCACATTTTGTTAGTGGGGGTAGGGTTTCAATCAGTCAAAAATCACTTTCATTCAATATTTTCTGCCATTTCAAATACATACACGTAATTGCACAATTTCTTGAATTTTAAGATGCTTTAACTGACTATACCAAGAAAACCTGCACTTTTTGTAGAATTAGTTTTTTGTCCATGATTTATGTTTAAAAACGACAAAAAATGCTAACGGTTGCCTCACCAGAGGACACGTACCAACGACGTGAATCGTGTCTGCCAATTAAAATGCATATATTTTGAAATAAGGGGAATCATAACATATTTCACTGTAAAGTGTCTCACTCTAATACCTTCTGGGTTCATTGTGTATTTGGTTAAGTGAATTGCAGATAAGTTTTTTTTGAAAATGAGAGCTATACATATATTTTATTAAAACTGAAACTGGTGGAGTGAAAAACAGACCTGTTTTGAAGAAGTCGTACTAAAATCATTTATGGGCTTGAACTTCACAGTTTGCGTGTTATCTTTTAAAGAAAACCCGTTTTCATCACTAACAATGACCTAATTTACACATACATATCGGTCGGTCATAGTCGCGGTTTTTTTTTAGAGAGGTAGTGTACAAAATGTCGTTTTGTACGTTTAAATTACATGTCCATTATTTTAGTCATATATCAATCAATAAATAAATGCGCATACTTTTATTAAACGTTACTTTCACTTTAAGATCGCTTCTAACATTTAGTATAATTTCTGACAAATGCACGCTATGTAATAAATTGATAATATTATGGACGCCATGTGGTAAAACCGGAAGTTGAATTATTTTGCGATAGCAAAATCCTTTTACAATGATCACTTTCCTTTTATATTAAGCTGATCTTTAACGTTATGGGTAAAAATCTAACAGATTGAACCAAATTATCCTTTTTCAAGCCTGTGTATGTGTAAACTCTTTTTTGCTTCGACCCGGTTCGGTTTTCGGAGTTGATTCAAAATCATCCATTATGTATCTTATGTGACTGTTGTTTTCCTCGGTAAATTAACAATTGTTGATGTAAAATAATTCTAGCTGTGAGAATAAACAATTTTCAAGATGTTTTTGATTGCGGTTTCAACCAGGCGTTCAGTTAGCTATACATATCGATTGAGAAAATGGCATTTCCTGTTTTGTCGTCCGCATGTTATACAGATGTTGTTAAAAATAAAACTGTGTATACGAATTAGGCATTTTACTTGCTGTCTGATGGCAAAAATTTTTAGCTTTCGTTTAAGGTATAATTTGCTTATATCCGTATGCAGTCAAGCGGTACATGACGGTTTTTTGTAACCTACCCCCTGCGTCATGGCTGCATTTTTGCAGAATATGGGTCATGTTACAAAAACGCTTCTCATTCTTAGGTGGTTGGGTTTAGCCATTTGTCGTTTACCGAACTGTGGCTGCAAATAAAACGAACTTTCCAAAAAACATAATATCTAATGTGACCACCAAAAGTAACCTTTCCACTATAGCCAGCCAGGTGACTACGTGTTCTATGTACCTTTTTGGCCGGATGGATGTGTGTTACGTGAAGTTGTCCAAGAATAGTTTAAAGTGACAATACTATCCTTTCTCATCCAGATCACCATCAGAGTAACCTCACTCCGTCTCAGTCTGTCTGCCTGTCTGTCTGTCTCTGTCTCTCTCTCTCTCTCTCTCTCTCTCTCTCTCTCTCACTCTCTCTCTCTCTCTCTCTCTCTCTCTCTCTCTCTCTCTCTCTCTCTTACAACGTCCTCCTCCTCCTCCTCCTCCTCTTCGTCTTCTTCTTCTTTTTTCAGCAATAATGTACTTCTGCACACGTGCACCCCTGCGGCCCCGAGCGCCTCAACTTTACAGTCGCTCACAGACAATTTGCTGTCAGGAAAGTAATAGCTTTTCTCTTTACCTACCTTCACGCCTGGCTGGGGGGACTCATCAGCTCCGAAACCGTAATGCGGATGCCTGAATTCTTCTGCGACGCGCGAGTGTTTGCCTTCCTGCGAGGCATTCGTGCAATCCACATAGCTTCCCTGTATTTTGGCAAGCGTACGATAAAACCTGGTTCGCTTGAGCTGTGTCGGATGTGTGATGAATATGACTGAATATTAGGATGCGTCTACTTTCTTATGTGTGTACCTGTTTGTACAGAATCGGTGTGGTCTCCGTTCTATCTGGATCTCCATGCAAGTTCGTGTTTCTCTTTCCTAGGTTGTCAAATAAAGACAAAGTAATAGATCCGTTAAAAAAATAAAGTGAAATATGTGGCACATGATTAAAAGAGAATGTTTTCATGGAAATTGAAAAGCTTTCACATCTCGTAGGAAGAATATTGCCTTAAATTAGTTTTTTGAACCTGTGTTTTCTTACATCCTATTTAATTACCCAAAAAAAACGATAATGAGACGTATTATAAATATCACGCAGCAATAACAGATATGGAAGGTGGGAGCTGGTCTTAGATTAGTTTTCATAGCATCATTTCTTGTGCGTCCTATATTCATGACAACAAAAAGCAGTAATGAGACGTATTTTGCACACACACCCAAACAAAAATCAAAAACATCACAGATTTAATTCGGAAGGTAATTAAAGCAGATTTTAATTAATGTTCAGAGCATCAGTCATTATTACGTCCCATTTTTATGATATCTCAAAACGCAGGAATGAGGCGTAATTAGGTGTATGATTGTGCGATGCGATGGAGGAAAACAGAAAAGAGTTACGTACAGTGGAACCTCATTTTAAGACTCCCCAATATAAGACTCCCTTCCTTTCAGTACCCTGTTTTCTCAGACTCTGTTTATTAATCTTATTAAATGTACCCCCATTTTCAGACTCCATCCTTTTTAAGACCCTGTTCTCTCAGACTTTCTATCCACAACCTCTATAAATGTACCCCCATTTTCAGACTTCCTCCTTCTTAAGACCTGATTTTCTCAGATGTTGGAGGTCTTAAAGGTGTGTGTGTGTGGGGGGGGGGGAGGTCCACCGTATTGAAGGTACCAGAGGCCGGCAAGAGATGCAGCAAGGACACACAGCACTGGACATCAAACGAGTGTGTGGGCGGCGGTAAAGAGGAAATGATGACCGCAGGAGACGTCCGATGTCGCGGGGAGCGGACTTTCTTGAAGGAAGAATGGACATCGGTTGTACGAGGTCGATGATGTGGGGGGGGGGGGCGGTGTAGGAGGCATAAGAACAGAGAAGAGAAGATGGAGAAGGGGGGAAAATGAGGAAGAGGTGGGGGGAGGAAGAGGAGGAAATATAAGGGAGACGAGGGGTGTGGGGAGGGGGGGTGTGGGAGGCAGAAGAGGAGAGATGAGAGGATTGAGAAGGAGGGTTAATGAGAAAGGCGGGGGAGGAGAAGAAAAAGGGGGTGTGGGGAGGGGGGGGGGGGTTGGAGTGGAGGAGGAAAGATGAAAGGAAGGTGATGGAGGGAAAATGAGGAAGACGGGTGGGGAGAAAGTAAATGGAGAGGAAATCGAGATTGAGGAGATGAGGAGAAGAAATTAAACAGAAAGCTTGGACGATAGAGGTGGAGGAAAAAGACAGAGGATAGGAAGGAGGAAGGATAAGGATAGGGATAAGATTTTATATAGTCCATGAGGGTAACCTCACAGAAATTCGGGCTGCTTTCTCCCTGGGGAAAGCGAGCTGCCATAGAGTATACGGCGCTACCCATTTTTTTCCTGCATGCGTGTATTCATGTTTCATGAGAAGAAGAAGGGAAATGGTGAGCAGAGGGAAGAGCTGTTTAATAGAAAGGGGGGAGGTAGGAGGCTTCGTGAGAAAGCGGAATGGTAACAGCATAGAATAATATATTTTTTTTAAATCACAGGAGAAAGTGAAGGAAAGGAGGATATACCGTACTTAAAGAAGATGTGGGACGGTGAAAAAACATAGACATAACTATAGATGAAGATGAGACAAGAGAGGCGTACAAGAAAAAAAGCAACGGTCTGTCCCCGGGGGTAGGGTCAGTGTGTCTGGCTGGCCAGTATCGACACTCATCTGACCACCAGGCCGACCTCTGTCACAGCAATGACCGTACATTGTCGATCCGTTGCGCCGTGAAAGATACAGCCGTTAAATTTGTCATTTCTGGCGCCCTCATCCCTGCGTTGCACGTACGCGCTGATGGACGTACGTCGTGCGATAGTGTCATGCCTCTGTCAGTTGCTTAAAGTTCCAGTAGTTTTCCGAATTCAAACTTGACATCTGTACTGTGTACTTCATTTTTGATGTCTGTTCTAGATAGTATATTGGAGTTCGTCAGTATGACGTTAAGAATGGCTTAGTTTCACACACTTTGGGAAAACTGAGTTGTGTCGTGAGACCTGTAGGGGTATCTAAGCGAAGATTTTCGATCAAGACATCACTTTCTGCGAAAGTGTATTGGTAAGTTGTTGTTCTAGTTCATTAGGTCGAAGCTACAGCAATGAGTTTAGTCTACATAGGCCAGGTTCATTTGAGCCCCACGACAGAAGTTATAGAAAGTTCAGAGTGTATGATATTTACTCGATGATCACACTATGATACTCTCTCTGATGACACCCACGCAATTTGTTTTATCAAGTTCATATAATATTAGCTCTCGTAAACATGCAATGCTATATTAACTCTTATAACCACCCCATGGTATTGAATCTTAAATCCACTCTATGATATTAACTCGTATAGCCACCCCATGGTATTGACTCTTAAATGCACTCTATGATATTAACTCTTAAAACCACCCCATGGTATTGACTCTTAAATCCACTCTATGATATTAACTCTTATAACCACCCCATGGTGTTGACTCTTAAATCCACTCTATGATATTAACCCTTATAACCATGCTATGGCATTACCTCTTGGGGCCACAATTTGTACCCATCAAGGTACCCAAAAGGCAGCTCAGCTGAGGCAGAAATAACAATTATTGACCAGTACTTTCAGTAATTCAAGCCACTCTTAGCTACCCTCCATCGAATTTCGCTCCCGTATCAGATAGTGTGATGAACAAAGTTAGTCGTTATGTGTACCAGCTCCGTTATTATGTCCACCATTCTCAGCTCAGCGGATCTCGCGTTTTGCGTGGCCTCGGGCGAGACCTGACCACGTGGAACAATTGAATGCCCGGCCCACAAGCGATCAATTGATTGCAGCTCGCCTCTGATTATGCCCCCTGAACATCGCTCTCGTTGACTCGGAAGTCATTTTAGCGTGCCCTTTCTGCAAGTGGTTTGTATCCCGCCAGAGTAACTAATAAGCTATCGCGTTCGGTGTTAGGTCGTTAATACAGTGTTCTAGATGATCGAACTTGTAGCAAGGACATGTACGCGTACGTGTAGATATTGCGTCACCCGTGACTCACTTTTTTTCTCCAATGTTCCAAATCATACGTTGTTTTGCTCCCACCAAGACTTGCAGATCTTGGCTAACGCGTGACGTAAAAAATAGATTTGATGACGTTACCCGTACACGTTCCCGTCAAACTGCTGAAAAGTGCCACAATATGTGCAAGGACGACAATATGTGCCGCTAGGGTCGCTTTGCCGGCGACAATATGTGCAGGGACGACAATAATTATGTGCCGTAACAGGGGGGGGAGGGGGGGGGGGGCTGAGGGGGCGAGAGAACTTGCTTGATACAAACTTGCTGAAATTATTGAATAGTTTAAGCTATTTTTGTTCTCCGGTTTTAGGGGGCTGTGTTGTTTTTGAGTGTGTGAGTATTGTAAAGAAGGATGCTTTGACATTCACGCATAGTGGGTTCTTGACTGCTTGAAGGATGAACAGGTTGAAACTGTGACTTTCTTTTTGGCTTTTTGCAATCAAAGTAAGTTATGGTTTTGTTGTGTAAACTGCTGAAGAAAACATACGTACGCCCGCCCCCGTAGCAGCAGCAGCAACAACGTCAACGTCATCTGGACAAAGCTGATAGCAAACACATGTCATGTTTTGTTAGCTTTTCTCCATTACAGCAAGTTGTGTCTCACACAATTAATTCGCCATTGCTGGCATTAACCCTGTGTATCCCAAAATGTAAAAGGTGGTGTATCAATATTCACGTAGCCCTTCTCAAATAGAATTGACTTTACATTTCTAGCAATCGCTGAGAATTGCTTATACGTAAATACGAATAAGTGTGTGTGTGTGTGTGTGTGTGTGTGTGTGTGTGTGTGTGTGTGTGTGTGTGTGTGTGTGTGTGCGTGTGTGTGTGTGTGTGTTTGTGTGTGTGTGTGTGTGTGTGTGTGTGTGTGTGTGTGTGCGTGCGTCCGTGCGTTCGTGCGTGCGTGTGTGTGTGTGAAGGAGACATTAACCATTGGTGTGTTCGTTTAGCTTACAACCACCATATAAACACTTCTTCCCCTGCAGTGAACGTCTGTCTGTATGTCTGCCTGTCTGTCTGTCTGTCCCTCTGTGTTAAAATTACTGCTAATCCTGGATCGTAATTGTAATTTACACAAAGTTACACGCACGTAGTCTTCTCGGATATTGATCACTCACTCGCTAATACGGAATCACTTCACGATTCAATAAGAACTCCCGCTGCTAGTGCTACGCGTTTTCGATTCACGCTGCTATGATGAGTCGTCGGTCCACAGACAATGAGGAAATGACTGAATAGACTCCGCTGATGAACTTGGCAATTGTCAACAAATTGAATAATGGACTCGGTCATATTCGATTTCATGTGATGGTACTCTGCTCAGTTCTGCACATAATTGCGACTGATCTCCAGGACTGTTGCCATGGGAGAATGTGATAATGGTGATAGATTGAACTTCATGGGACAGGGGGCAAGCTGCAGGCGTTACGTCGTCGTTTGACCTCTAATTCCCAATTTTGATAAAGGCTTTTTATTGAATTTTCAAGTGTTTGTAACTGTGACATTGCGTGATAGTTTCGAGAATTATATCAGTGTAGACTGGCGCTGTTTAAAACGAACAAGTTTGAATTCGGCAGCTTATCATATACATTCATTAGTAGTACACATATATATTAGAAGAAAACACCGAGCGCGGTTTTACCGCTGCAGTTGAAGCAGCAGGTCATATGTGTTCTCTGCAAGTTCAGAACGTCCATGTGTTAACACTTTGAATTGCATATTGCCACCGTAAGCTCTATACCGAAGAAATTAGAATATGAAGATTAACTGACCGTAAATTACTATTTACGCCAAATTATGTTATTGACATTTGTATCAACATAAATGGCAAGAGAAGACAACCTCAGTCGGTGATAGAGGTAGTTACATTGATTTTGGAAACTCAAAACCCGATCAATCACAGATGGTTTTACCCAGGTTAAGATGGAAGTAGTAACTTATCACTGAAAGGAAAGGACATTCTTCTAAATGGAATGAGCCTCAGGATCTCTATATAATCAAGTCAAACCTGGGGCCAAACCTAGGGTCAGATAAGGGTAGTGACTAAGCACTGAACTTGAAAAGGTTAACGTATTATCCCATTTATTTTGATGGCATATCGAATTTGCACTGAGCATTCATCTACGATGCACAGCGATTGTATGCATCCGAATGAGAAGTTTGAATGAATTGATCACTTGACGGACAGTACAGTGTTAATCTGTAAAACCAATTCATCAAAACATGACTGCCCCAAAAGCAGCAACTTGTCGATGTTGAGTACATTTCAAGTGGAATGATGAGCTTATCTTATTGAAACGCCTGGATTTACGATTTTATGTTTTTACACCCGAAGGAAGATACATACCCTTCAATCCCCAAGCGGGTAGAGGTAGTGACTTAGCTCTGAACGTGACAAGGTTAACGGATCAACCCATCAATTTTGACGGCAGATCGCATTTTCACTGAGCACATGATAGTATCTGCGATGTACAGAAACCATAATTGCACTGGCATTAACCCATTTAGGTAAGCTATGCAGCCACTGATGTAACTAGCAACACAATAAGACCGGCTGTTGTACAGAACAACGCTGCCTTGGTCAGAATAGAGTAATAGAGGTAGGGCTGATTGAAGCGTGAATTATACATGATCTCATGCCCGCGTCTCATCTAACACTCTGGTCATTCTGTCGGACGTGGACGGGAAGGGGTGGGGGGGGGGGGTAGGAGACGTCGGGAAAAAGGGGGGGGGGGGTAGGAGGGATAGTGCCAGAGAACAACAGTTGGCTAATGAAGCTCCTCAGAGTGGACGAAGCTCTCAGGAAATAGCTGGATTATTTATTTAGAGTCCTTACTGTGACGTATACTGAGTGAGGAAAGTCTAGTGGTAAATGCATTGATAGGCCTACGCACAGACAGACAGATAGACACACACACACACACACACACTCACACACACACACACACACACACACACACACACACACACACACACACACACACACACACGCACACACATGTTCATATGCAAGCAACACAGCTTATGTCTCCTCTCAGCGCTGCAAGTCAACATCGATTGCAAAAGTCAGCAGAAGAGAGTACTCGTATCTTTCAGGCAATGAAAAATAAGTTTCCAGCGATTATGAATCGCCTGAATGAAAACAAGGTAGAACAAGAGGAAAAATTAGTTGTATGAGGAGGGGGAGAAAACAAAAAACAGGGGAATAAAATAAAACCCAAATGAAAACGGTTTTAACCTTTAACTCCATTCTGCTGCCCCCCTCACCCCCCAACCGAATCATCTCGTTATTCGTCTCTCCAAACTTTATTTTCACAAGAAGAGGAGGGGAAGACGCAGTAGAAAGAGAAAGGAAAACCAGCTTAATATGAAGTATGTTGTGTTTTTGATTGCAGCGATGAGCATCTTCACATAGCTGTGGAAAAGGTTTTCATTCAGCCGATTCATAATCCCTGGAAACTTATTTTTCATTGCCTGAAAGATACGAGAACTCTCTTCTGCTGACTTTCGCATGCGCGTGCCTGTTAGCATTTCAGCACCACACACACACAGGAAGATTATAACACGCTATAATCAGTCTCTTGTCTGGAAGACAGGCTAGACACAAAAGTCAGTGTTGCGAGACGGCAGCGAGGGCGAGATTGAGCGTGACACCGTGGTCATGTTATTGGCAGTCGACCACGCTCCATTAAGCGCTGGCTATGATCGCCTTTTGAAGACTGTCAGTCTGCTAGGGCGATCTGGCGCAGCGGGGGGACGTGCGGGAACCGTTAAAGTCTTCCAGACGCGCGTGGAATTCCGATGCATTCACCCTCTTCTTCTCAAAGAAGGCTTACCTCCCCCCCCCCCCCCCCCCCCCCCCCCTCTTTCGTGTTTTGTTTTTGCATCGCGTGTTCAACAAACCAATTACTCACCAAATTCAGTTAAGCCTTATTTTAATTGCGCTGTGTTTAAGTCGACGACAGCTGGAACAGTGGTTGAAACTTGGCAAGCCTTTTTGCGATCTTAAAGGTTGATGTGCTTTTCAGTTTGTCTTCGAACTATTTTATTGATTGCGTTGTGCCAAAATGTGAACTCGACGAAAGTTTGAGCTGTGGCTCCTAACTTGATGAGCCGTTTTGGCCATACGACGTTAAATATGTGTCTGTAAGTTTTGTGTTTACACCAATATTAAGCCTTTGAAGTAGGTTGCTTTGAGCTAGTGTTTCTTATTGTGTAGAAAGTTCTTTGAAAGTTGAACATGCAGGCGGATACTAGATTCTGTGGGAGATCAGTACTTGAAAAACTAAAAGGATCAACGCGTGTTGTTGACGAACAGTCTTCTAAATCCCACGAACCAAGTCTGCAACAAGCACCTAATCTCACATTACAGCAATTCTACATTAGATATAAAAGACCGTAATAGTCGACAAGTGTTATGATTGATTCAGGCGCCTGCAATCAGCAGACTGGCACTAATTATAACTGATGTCATTAGACGCATCACTGCAGCCGGCATGGCGTAGCGTAGGATTTGTTCGCTACGCATGATTTGGCTCATGATTGCGTCACAGAATGTGATTTGTTGAGTGCCAGGGGAGTGGAACGTTCTATACCTGTGTATGACTGTGTGGTTATGAATCCATCAGGTGGTGCTGCGTTTGTTGTGGCCATGCATATATGGTGGAATGTCCGGAGAGTTTGTGTGTGTGTGTGTGTGGTGTACGTGTGGTTCCATTCTGGTGGCTTGGTTTCAAGATAAATTATAACCTTGTGTGTTTTCATAAATAAAGTTTCATGAAAGGGTCCTCGGCTTTCGATAAGAATAAAATAATAGAGAAAAAAGTTACCTTTCATTTCCTCATTTCTTCAGTTTCTCATAAAATATACCTTATGTGAACTGGGGTTGTGCTTCTAATTTTGACTTGTAATTTACATTTGTACTTTTTTTAAACGCGCCACTGTGAAATTAAACTAATGAGAACGTTAAGTAAAGAAATCATTATTGTTATTAGAAGAAACAACACATATTTGTTTTGTGAATGTCCGAAGAAAAACGTATCAAACTATACCGGCATTATCGAAATTACATTCAAGTTAGAAAGAGAAAATGTTTGACTTCGGTGGTTTAGAATAACTCATTTTACTATTAACCTGATTTCTTCATTCTCTCATAAAACAGGCCTTTTGTGAACATAACAATTACATTTTTTGTCCCTACCACAAACAAGTATTTACATGTATGCCTATATTTGGAAGCGCGGTACGTTTTATATAGTTGACGCCACTAAAGAAGAACAGCACAAAAACGAGCGTATATTTTTCCAAACCCAAAAATGGAATGAGAGAACTCCCAAGAAAGGTTAGATAAATGGTATTTTTGGAAAGTGACACTCTTAATCCAATTCAAAATGTGTCCGTCTAAACGAGCTCGCCCTGTTAATTCTCTCTCTCTCTCTCTCTCGCTCTCTCTCTCTCTCTCTCTCTCTCTCTCTCTCCACCCATTGCACACCGGTTCGACCGAAGCTAAGTGAAGAATAAACTCCTGTTGTGCAGCGGGTTAAAGTATTCCCTCATACCTCGGAGATATACCTTCAGTCGCTCGCAGCGACGTCACGTGACGGAAAGAACGTTATCACACCATTGAAATGACATTCTTTCCGTCCCCTATAGGCGACGAAATAGGTCAAATTTTGTTCACTTTTTAGTGGAAAATGCTTCGACGCCGGAGCGGGTACTGGACCCAGTGCCGTTCTAGTGCAAGTGCACTACAAAGGCACTGCACCCAGTGCCGATAAGCGACAGCATTTTCTTCCACCATCTAAAATGTCACGTGACGTCGCTGCGAGCGAGTGAAGATATATCTCCGAGGTATGAGGGAATACTTTATCCCGCTGCACAACAGGAGTTTATTTTTCACTTCTCTTCGGTCGTAGCGGTGTGTAATACCTCCTCTCTCTCTCTCTCTCTCTCTCTCTCTCTCTCTCTCTCTCTCTCTATCTCTCTCTCTTTATCTCTCATTCTGTCTCTCTGTCTCTCTCTATATCTCTCTCTCTATCTCTCTCATTCTATCTCTCTCTCTCTATCTCTCTCTCTCTCTCTATCTCTCTCTCTCTATCTCTCTATCTCTCTCTCTATCTCTCTCTCTCTACCGGCACGGTTGGCCTAGTGGTAAGGCGTCCGCCTCGTGATCGGGAGGTCGTGGGTTCGAACCCCGGCCGGGTCATACCTAAGACTTTAAAATTGGCAATCTAGTGGCTGCTCCGCCTGGCGTCTGGCATTATGGGGTTAGTGCTAGGACTGGTTGGTCCGGTGTCAGAATAATGTGACTGGGTGAGACATGAAGCCTCTGCTGCGACTTCTGTCTTGTGTGTGGCGCACGTTATATGTCAAAGCAGCACCGCCCTGATATGGCCCTTCGTGGTCGGCTGGGTGTTTTGCAAACAAACAAACAAACAAAACTCTCTCTCTCTCTCTCTCTCTCTCTCTCTCTCTCTCTCTCGCTCTCTCTCTCTCTATCTATCTCTATCTCTCTTTATCTCTCATTCTGTCTCTCTCTCTTTTTATCTCTCTCTCTGTCTCTCGCTCTCTCTCTCTCTCATTCTGTCTGTCTGTCTCTTTCTCTCTCTCTCTCTCTGTCTCTCACTCTCTTAATTTACATTTTTCTACAGTGGGAGAAAAAGTTATTCCTATTGATAGAACACAAGAAAATGATTTAAA
>NC_090246.1:15918596-15996096 GCF_037325665.1 Littorina saxatilis
GAGGGACTTTCTCAGGTAATGAACCGCGGCAGTTTGGCAACACTCCGAGGGATAATGATCCTTCAACTGTAACTTTGAGAAAAAAAGAAGATATTAAAGTGTAACTAAACAAGCAAAAGGGAAAAAAATCGTTCAGCAACCTTTACACTTTGATATGAAGAAGGGCCTCATATACTGTCGAACTGCGAAAAAAAAATTTTTTTCTCTCACTCGGACACTGTTTGACGGACATGTGAAGTGCGCGCCAGGAACGACAATCTTCTTAGTTTACCTGATTAATGCCCTTAATTTTTGGTTCTGGTACTTTCAGTTCCGGCTGTTGTCATCAATCTACCAAAATAATAGATCAAACGGAGTTTTCGATTTTTATTTCATGGTTCAGAAAAATATTGCTTATTTTCTGAAGTCAACCGTTTTAGCGAATCTTTCTTTGATTCTTAAAAGTCATTTCAGATTTTTGAAAAATAGTTAACGGTTAGTAATTACCAATATATTGTAAACAAACATATCGATAGGTTTTGGTAAGAAGACACAAGTGCGATGAATGTGGTACCAGTATTTTTGTGGTAAGTAAGGATGCATTTCTTTGCTGTAAGCACATTTACAATGCACATTTAATCTGTTTAGTAACATAAACGAAAGCATGGTACAGTGCCGCTTGTTTGTGGTCTATCTTTTCGCGGCAGATGCGTAACAATTAGGGTCTCAGTTGGAAAAAGCTGCTCGGAACCAGAGCAGATTTGGCTTGGGTTCTTTGAGTGTGAATGATCGACGAGTGGCTTGACATT
This sequence comes from Littorina saxatilis, assembly GCF_037325665.1. NCBI lineage: Eukaryota > Metazoa > Mollusca > Gastropoda > Littorinimorpha > Littorinidae > Littorina > Littorina saxatilis. Next base: position 15,919,385 of record NC_090246.1, read on the forward strand.
TTTAACGAATCATTACTGTAGCCTACTTGAAACCATCATCTGTTTCTGAATTTGTCATCAGTTATGATTGAGCAGTCTCATAGGAATCGTCCATAAAATGTTAAACCGAAAAAGGGCAGACGATTCTGAATCACACAGGCTGCTGTACAAAATCAGATCTAAAACGATATTTTGAACTGCGACGTCTGCGTAAATGCCCTGAAACAAAATACCTTGTCCTGGTCATGTGTATACACATCAGCTTCTATTGGGAAGATCAGTATTTTATATTAATCACAAATACAAGATTAGAAATAGTTCTGAAGATCGCCTTTGATTTCAGTTTCAGCGGCAAACTAGCAGATCTGTCCAAACCGGCATCGTTTCATGGTTGAAACTTGAATAATCCCAAATAGATCTGAGTGGGGGTAAGTTTTATAGTATTTCAATTTTGTACGGCAGTTTTATTTAAAGATAGTGTAGTGGATGTCTCTGGTGAAGACTACAGTTATATGAATTGTTTGTTGTAATATTAAAATGATTGTTCTTTATTTACACAATTGAATAATTTGTATTTATTTGTTTGCAGATGACGGCATACTGAGTGCTCCAAGAACATACGCCTGCTGGCTTTTTGTGTCTTTTCTGAAGACGTCGAGGCAAGCAGAAGTCACGGTCCTGGCCACACACACACAATGACATGAACAAGAAATGATATTTTTTCATGGGCATATCCAGTATTAAAACTTTATTACCATGCAAACGCAACGATTAGAATTTAGAGACGGTCATCGGTCACACACACACACACACACACACACACACACTGGGCGGATCCGGAGAGGGGTTCCGGGGTTTCCGGACCACTTAGGAGCTTGGAGCATTCTCAAAGAAACTTAGCGTATGTTAAGAAAAATGAGTGTACTCCACACTTTGTCTTTTGTTGTTCGTTGTCGTTGCATGTCTACCGTTCCACAGCCACCTACTATAAGTGCAAGTGTTAAATGACGTATTTCCACAAAAGACTGCTTGCAGAGAATCATGTGATGCCAATGACAAGTAAGGACATGTGGTAATACATACCACGTTTTGGAACCAGGGAAAATGCAGCACAAATTATTTATCAACCAAATTGATTGACTTGTGCACCATGACAAAAGTTTTCTTTGATCCATAAAAGGTCTTTTGCCAGAAAAATTGCTCTGAACATCAAGTACCCTGCAAGTTGTCACACATTTACATTATTGAAATAAAAAGAAAACACACCAGTAACCAGGTTAGGTACGTTAATATCTATAATCAATATCTCGGCACGTTACTGCCTTCTTCGGGATGGTAAGCTGAACATTATTGAACAAAATAATCGGTTTAGATTGTATACTTTGATTCCTGAACGAAGAAGCAGAGGTACTGCATACAACTAGGACTGTAATATCAGCTTTTGCCTGAAACACACACACATACACTTATAAAATTAATGCAATGTCATTGTATGAAGCCAGAACAATCACTAACTTACATAGTTGGTCACACAAGTACCCATCACTGAACAATAAATCGAAGTCGGGTGGATTCAATGACTAAAGCAGTAAAGGCTTTGAAAAAACCCTCATCACAAAACATCCCCCCCCCCCCCCCCCAAAATAAAAAAATAAATAAATAAATGAAATAAAACAGGTTGTGTATATAGCGCAGTAAACACCATGCAGGTACAAGCGAAGATTTGACAGAGATTATCCTTGTTTTATATAGCACACATTTTCTAGTTTTAATCTCTCTCTCTCTCTCTCTGCACCCTCTCTCTCTCTCTCTCTCTCTCTCTCTCTCTCTCTCTCTCTCTCTCTCTCTCTCTCTCTCTCTCTCTCTCTCTCTCTCTCTCTCTCTCTCTCTCTCTCTGGAAAGTAATTTATTGACCTGTGGGTTATTTGCGTTTGTATACACATTGGTGATTCGTAAACTACATGTTATGTTGAAAGAGATTGTCAAACAATATTATATGGGGTGTCTTAAAAAAATGTATATCAACAAAATCTGTCATTATTATCAGGCACACGGTTTTAACAAAGCTATGTCACGGAATGCAACATAAGTGGCTTAAAAAGTCGTGTTTTTGTGTGTGCAGGATATTCGCTAGGACAGGACCTCAAGCTGAACCAGCACAACAGCGATGCATTCTTCCATGGCTTCCACAAAAGTCTTTCACCTATAGCGGGCATTGCATACAGATACAGTCCAAAGAGGGTTAGGGTTACCCTAACCCTCCTTTTTACATTTAGTCAAGTTATGACTAAATGTTTTAACATAGAGGGGGGAATCGAGACGAGGGTCGTGGTGTATGTGTGTGTGTGTGTGTGTGTGTGTGTGTGTGTGTGTGTGTGTGTGTGTAGAGCGATTCAGACTAAACTACTGGACCGATCTTTATGAAATTTGACATGAGAGTTCCTGGGTATGAAATCCCCGAACGTTTTTTTCATTTTTTTGATAAATGTCTTTGATGACGTCATATCCGGCTTTTCGTGAAAGTTGAGGCGGCACTGTCACGCCCTCATTTTTCAACCAAATTGATTGAAATTTTGGTCAAGTAATCTTCGACAAAGCCCGGACTTCGGTATTGCATTTCAGCTTGGTGGCTTAAAAATTAATTAATGACTTTGGTCATTAAAAATCGGAAAATTGTAAAAAAAAATAAAAATTTATAAAACGATCCAAATTTACGTTCATCTTATTTTCCATCATTTTCTGATTCCAAAAACATATAAATATGTTATATTTGGATTAAAAACAAGCTCTGAAAATTAAATATATAAAATTTATTATCAAAATTAAATTGTCGAAATCAATTTAAAAACACTTTCATCTTATTCCCTGTCGGTTCCTGATTCCAAAAACATATAGATATGATATGTTTGGATTAAAAACACGCTCAGAAAGTTAAAACAAAGAGAGGTACAGAAAAGCGTGCTATCCTTCTTAGCGCAACTACTACCCCGCTCTTCTTGTCAATTTCACTGCCTTTGCCATGAGCGGTGGACTGACGATGCTACGAGTATACGGTCTTGCTGAAAAATGGCATTGCGTTCAGTTTCATTCTGTGAGTTCGACAGCTACTTGACTAAATGTTGTATTTTCGCCTTTTGCGACTTGTTATATTTAGTCAAGTTTTGACTAAATATTTTAACATCGAGGGGGAATCGAAACGAGGGTCGTGGTGTATGTGCGTGTGTGCGTGTGTGTGTGTGTGTGTGTGTAGAGCGATTCAGACTAAACTACTGGACCGATCTTTATGAAATTTGACATGAGAGTTCCTGGGTATGAAATCCCCGAACGTTTTTTTCATTTTTTTGATAAATGTCTTTGATGACGTCATATCCGGCTTTTCGTGAAAGTTGAGGCGGCACTGTCACGCCCTCATTTTTCAACCAAATTGGTTGAAATTTTGGTCAAGTAATCTTCGACGAAGCCCGGATTTCGGTATTGCATTTCAGCTTGGTGGCTTAAAAATTAATTAATGACTTTGGTCATTAAAAATCGGAAAATTGTAAAAAAAAATAAAAATTTATAAAACGATCCAAATTTACGTTCATCTTATTCTCCATCATTTGCTGATTCCAAAAACATATAAATATGTTATATTCGGATTAAAAACAAGCTCTGAAAATTAAATATATAAAAATTATTATCAAAATTAAATTGTCCAAATCAATTTAAAAACACTTTCATCTTATTCCTTGTCGGTTCCTGATTCCAAAAACATATAGATATGATATGTTTGGATTAAAAACACGCTCAGAAAGTTAAAACAAAGAGAGGTACAGAAAAGCGTGCTATCCTTCTTAGCGCAACTACTACCCCGCTCTTCTTGTCAATTTCACTGCCTTTGCCATGAGCGGCGGACTGACGATGCTACGAGTATACGGTCTTGCTGAAAAAATGGCATTGCGTTCAGTTTCATTCTGTGAGTTCGACAGCTACTTGACTAAATATTGTATTTTCGCCTTACGCGACTTGTTAAAAATTCTTTAGACCAAAATTTTTTATCCCTCTGTTCCCATGTTAAACATGGAATAATTCTGGACAAATGCGAAGACGTTAGCTTTTTTTAATTTTATTTTTTTATCATTTTACTTATCATTAAAACTTGTTTAGATTTCGATTCGTAAACCATTTACAGTAATCCTTTGTTTTTTTAACTTTGTTCATCTTACCACAGTCACTTCGTTGTTTAGATTTATCATTAAATTTGTTACCATTATGCAGGAAAAATGTAGAATAAAACCAGGAGAGCTTTCTGCAGAAGATATTTCCTGTGTCAAAAGTTAATGCTTATTCTGATTGATGGGTGCTCCAAACTAAGTTATTTTGACTGCCTTATTCGAATTCATTTCCAAGACAGGGCTGAGAAGTGGAGAAGCTTAGGAGAATATCGTAAAAATTGTCTGGGTGTTTATGCAAAACTTTCGAATATGTCAGAATTTACTTTAGAGATTTTAAATACAGTTAACTGACATAAATGCTATAACTTCTACACCAATTGACTGGATAACTTCATATTCAGCATACTTAAACTTGATTTTATGCATGTGCAGTTCACAAAGTTGCAAATTTGTAGGTTAAATTATCTAACTTTTGCATCACCAATGACACCAACGCTTTCGTGTCTGAGGATTGCCCTGAACCTAGCTGTAACTGCATGCTTTCTTCAGGTCATCGATAGCCTGGGGGTTGAAGGGGATGTTTTTACATACTCAGACATTCAAAATAATCAAAAAGGTAAAAGCCTGAAGGGTTTAAATTAGGTAAAAATGGCTACCGCTCAATGTCAAAACTCGTTCTGTTTAGTCGACCCCCGAATTTGGAGAAAAAAATTAAAATTGCACAAAAGTCAGACCATTCAATTTACAAAATTGCCACTTACTGGAAAGGCAGAACATAAACTGAAGTTAATGAATACCATATATCAAATAATTGGTTCAACAGATGGAGAAGTAATTTGCATGGTTGTGGGTGTCCTTTTTAGGGGGGTCAACCCTGTAGAAGAGACGTTTTTCTTTAATTATCAATCCGTAATATATTGTTTGTTATGCATACAAGATTAACATTGACAAATACTTCAAGACTCCTCATTGATCTTAAGAAATGTTGTGGTTTTTTTTGTTACTGACTGATTCACTTTCTATTCACTTTACTCTACATAAGTCACGACAAGAAAAGCAAGGGAGGTAATTTCTTCGGAAGAGGTAATTCTCTCCCCTCAGAACGATTGTTGTAGTTTGTTTGATTTTGTTCCCTTCTAATAAGTATTATTTAAAATAGATCTTTACATCTTGATGTGAAAGGCGCAGTACCCCCCTCCCCCCAGGATGTTAAATTCTAGGTTGTGTCCATGTAAAATCCTGATCCTAGTCAAGATCCGAGTTGGTTTTTCATGCAACTGTGCCTCTTTATGCCACTCAATTAGACATACTTTGCAATCCATAATTGCACGAAACAAAGTACAGGAAATACGTTGTTGTCGTGTTTTTAATATTACATAATGAAATAAAAAATGTCACAACTGGTTTCGTGTTGGGCTTTCTCTCTCTGTCTGAATCTCATAATTACTTCCTTCTGAGGCCTGAAATGTGTTGCAGGCATTGTTCAGCTTACATTTATTGTTACAATTTTTGTGGATATGTTATTAAGTGTGTCTGTGTTTCTATCATTCGTTATCAGTGTGGTTAAAAAAAAAAGCACACGTCAAAGTAATTTACCCTTCATCATTATCAAAACATGCAGATACAGGTAATAAATATTTGTGATACTTTAAACAAATACAATGTTTTTTTGTTGCGTCTTTTCTTTTTTTCAGAGCAAACACACATCGTATTTGTTCAAACGTGTATATTCTGCACTTTCTAATACCCTGCATGGATCTCCAAATCAAGAATAATGAAAAGTCGTCTAATAGCCCTGCAGCACTCACACGAACATGATAGAAGCTTGCATGCATGCACCCAGGCTCGCTGTCTTCGGCTAAAAGAGCTTACCGTTGGATCTTCGCTCAGACAAATGTAGCTGTCTTGTCCACTTGCTCCTGTCGCATAGATCTGCAATGTGCAATTTGCGAGAGAATGCACGTCAGTCTATTCAATCAAACAGTATAAAAACATACCTCAGACGTGGTGGTGGAAACTGGACATTCGCCGTATAACAAACTCAAGAGATTCATTTGTGTGTGTATGTTTAATCAAAAGTTCATCTTGGGCACATTCAGTCTGTATTGTAACAGGACCCATCCCGTAAAAACTTCGAACAGATCTATTAAATTCTGAAATCCTTGACAAGTTTTTTTTCCAATCATCTGTATCTGACCGAAGTAAAAAAAATCAAAAAAATCAGCCAGTACACGCATCTACCCCCTCACACGACAATACATATGTGGTGAAAAAAGGAATCGAGAGGGGGGGAACAAGGAATAAATTAGATCCAGAAATAATTCCACTTCATCATTCCAAAATTCAAGTGTGAAGTGATCGGATACTGTGGTAAAGATACGTGCTTAGTATCACAACTGAAAATACAAGCCCTAGGGTTTTAAATCAAGGAAACAATTAAAGTTAAGGAAAGATCAACAGAAATGTCGAGAACATGTAAAATATTGTACTTACAATCCGTTTCAGCATGCTCTTCGAATAATAATCTCCCAGTCAGCCTCTGTTGGTAACATCACACATGTGGCAAGCAGTGCTTGTTGCCGACTCTGCTGGGACAGGCAGCAGACGATTTTATTTAGGAACCAAATAAAATTCTGATTGGTTAAAACATAAAACCGGAACTCAAAGTACCACTTGTTCTTTGGAAGTATCAAATCAAGAACAGATAATCAGGTAAATCTGAAATGGGTTCAACACTTTTAAAAAATCGTAGTAAATCAGAAAACACAGTAAACGTTGGAAAAATCGTCCAGTATCGCTTCTACAGGTCTATACTTGGACAAAACATAAAGCAATTCAGTAAAGCTGACACTTCAAAATGTCTGTTTAGTTACACTTTAAGATGTTCACAAGCGGTAAAGGCACGTAACTCGAGGGAAAATGTTCCTGTGTCATCGCGGAAAGAAGGAACGAGATTTTCACAAGCTGTAGAGGCCCATAACTTGAGGGATAAATGAAAATAACATCCTTGCAAAAGCGTGCCAGGCATTTTTATGATTTTCAATCTGTGGGTTCTTTATAATATTCTGTAATTCAAGGCACAGACAGGTAGAGCAACAGTGGTAATGTCCAGGAAACACAGTGAAATTAGTTCTTCAGATATAGGCACAGAGTTTCATCTTTCTGTGGGAATTATTTCTGTTATATGCACACACTTGTATTTGTAAGCGAAGGATACCGTAAAAACCCACTTGTGCAAAACACACGAGTGTACGAGGGAGTTTCAGCTGATGAACGAAGAAGAAGAAGAAGAAGAAGAAGAAGAAGAAGAAGAAGAAGAAGAAGAAGAAGAAGAAGAAGAAGAAGAAGAAGAAGAAGAAGAAGAAGAAGAAGAAGAAGGCCGGGTGAATCAGGAAACTCCAGCCAGCAGTGCCTTCACGCCAGCTAAAGGTTTCCGGAATAATTAAATAACGCTAAAAATATAATGAATAATTCATGCACTTTGCAATCCAGTTTGTCGTCTTAAAATGGTTGAAACCTATCATTGCAAGTGCAGTTTAAAAATACAATATTTCCATTGCGAACCGTCTTATTGGAACCAAGTGGAAGGATGTTTTTATCCCTTGTGCTAATGGGCAGAAAATAGCCTATACCTGCGCAGTTTCAGCGGTACAGGCGACGCACGGCTTATTATTTATGCCGCGATAGGGATTATGACGAGTACTTGGCCTGTTTTTCTTTCATGCAACGTGTAGCAGGCTGGGATAATCTGCAGTGCGTCGTCGGTCCTGCTGAAGTTACATATGTGAGCGGAGCCCCTAACCTGCACAGATCTGTGGTGGTTTACATGTTCGTTTACACATGGAAAACAGTGCATGTAAAGCCTTGGTTCGACAGTCTGAACCGAGACGGAAAAATCAACGAGATGGACTGCAACTTTAAATTTTTATGTTGCGCGCGGGGCAAGACCGCACAATTTGCACGTGTTGCACGCGCACTTTGCCTGCAAAATGCATGACAGTGACTCGTGAAGGACGTGCTTGCACCAGCACTCAGGGGACACAACCCGTCATAAAACCCATCACACTAATGCAGTTACACCACTTCTCAGGTGTGTGTGGGAGTAGGTGTAGCTTCATAGAGCAATGAAGGAGAACATAGAGTAGGTGCTGAGAGAGGATGGTTTGAAGGTCTGTGGAATCAAGATTTAATCAAATCAAATCAAATCAAATTTTATTTTACGAGGGTTGTGGCATAAGCAATATAAACGAGCTTCTTTTCAACCAGCCCTCGCCCAGAGAGGGACTATTCTAATCTTAAAATAAAAAAATTAAAAAAAATTAAAAAAATAAAAAAAATTAAAAAAAAGGCAGAAAAACTATTCACATGACTATATACACGTTGTAGGCTATACATACATTCTTGCGTTATGAAACACCGATGCTTTATGGACAGATATGATCAATATGAAAATAATCAGAACGAAGTCTTCCATCACTGTGACTTTTCGTAATTTGACATTAAATGTAATGAGAGGTGTTTTTTGAAAGTATTGAGACTTGTTGGGACTCGAACTGATTCCGGGAGAGAATTCCACAAAACGCTGCCAGAATAAGCTAAACTTGATTTAAAGAGATCTATCCGCGGAATGGGGACGTTGAATTTTCGGCTTGGTTTGGCTTTAAATTTTGTAATGAAAGCACTCGGTGCTTTAGAGTGATTGAGACAGACAGGAAAGGCGGACGGACACACAGAGAGAAATGCGCGAAGACAGGGCAACAACAAACACAGGCTTGCACAATGTCTGAGCAAATATGTGACCCTCCACCACGGCATGAGTCGCATGTCACCTTTGCATGATTTTCATATTTTTACATTTTCCTAAAGAGTTTTGTATGCTCTATCCAGTGGTGAAAACCGTTTTAGAAAAGAGCGAAAACTGTTTGAGTTATAAGCCTGTGACTAAGGTGACCCTCACACTGTTACCAGACACTCCCCGGACTTATATTTAGCCTAACGCAGAACCGCGCGAGGTGACATGCGACTCATTTCGTGGTGGAGGGTCCCATATTGATTTTTCTGTCCTTCCATATAACTTATAACTCACACACACGCACGCACGCACGCAAACACACGCACACACACCCACACACCCACACACGCACACACACACACACACACACACACGAACACACACACACACACACACTCACACTCCTACACACACACACACACACGCACACACACACACACACACACACACACACACGCACACGAACACACACACACACACGCACTGACAAGCACACTCCTACACACACACGTGACACACACACACACACACACACACACACACACACACTCACACACACACACACACACACACAAACACACACACACTCACACTCTTACACACACACTCACACTCCTACAAATAGCAACACCAACAACACAATAAGCGGGGGCGGGCCCTAGACGGGAAGCAATTATTTCGACATGCGTATCGACGCCTGTACAGGATAGAGGGGGCGGGGAGGGGAGGGCATAAGCATCACTGATTTCTTTTTATTTGTCCATTCTTTTCCCTGTCTCTCTTTCTGCTTCCGGGCGCCGCGTGCATTCACGCATGCTGATCCATCGAGGGGGATTCGATCTGTTGCAGCCCGGCTGGAGTGGTAGAATGGTCGCAGCGAGCGTGAAAATATTCGTGTTCCAAATGTTTGCCCTGCTGTTAGATTTAGGAAAAGTCGGTTTAACGGATCATACATATTTGTTTTTTGGTTTTTTGGTTTTGTTTTTGTGCAGGCGCCTAGTAAACTCGGGAAAAGCAATTTAATTTTTGGAGAAAACGCTTTTCATTGCTTCTGCTGAACTAAACAACAACGATAACGCCTTGGGGTTTCAGCAGGTGTAAAAATGCTCAGTAGATTTTCGCGTTTGTTCGTGCATGGCTACAACTTTAAAGACCCAGTAGCTTTTTAAGAAATTAATTCACACAAAATGCCCTCTCTGTAGGCCTACAGAACGACTCTGGGCTGTGGATTTTAGTATGAGTCCTAATAGAGGGAACGAGAGCTTGTAGGAATAGCTTTAATAATAATAATAATAAATGAGCATTATATAGCGCAACATCATAACTTTACAATTATGCGCTTTGCGCTTGACACATTTAAAATTAAAACACAGTTATACAAGCATTTACATCTACATTCATAGTCAACAACGCTTAATTTAAAGCATACACCATCAAACATACATCACAACAAATTATTCCACTATCTAAGTAATACAAACATGAATAAAATAGGTAGTGAAAACAAGGAAATACCAGCTGAATACCCTTAATCAAACAAAACATGTTATCAACAATACTGAAAACAGCCCTAGATGTTTATATACATTATCACATTATCACTAAAACAACAAATACACTACATGTAGCCTACTGATGGACTGAGAAAACAAAATCAGGGGTTGTACCAAACCGATTTATGATTAGCTTACAACAAGAGAAACATTAACTTTCCGTGTTTTTGTTATTGCAAAGACCGATACTGTCATCGTACTAATGATGCACTTGTGACAAACTTACAATCGTGACCACATAACGCCTTTGCGACTAAGACGTGAAACTAAAGGAGCATTCCATTCGGTGCAGCTTCAAAATGCATGTTATTGCTGCATGGGTTTGGGTGGCAATATTATGAAGCTTGCTGGCTAACCAGGATGAAAAAGTCAAAATTGATTTTCTGTCTTTTTTTCACATGTGACGCTGTTCCCTTGGTAATATTAATCGTTCCTTGCTTTTTCTGGGAATTAAGTGTTCTCCTGGCTTTATGTTGACGGTATTAAATTTGACATGGCATAACGGTTTACCTTGTAATGTGAACCATGGTTTTGTCACAAGCTACTGTGGCAGTTCTCTTGAAATATGATCTGCTGTTTGTTTGGAATCATAACATGTGTCAATTTCTGATTGGAATCATATTATATGCCCATTTCTGATGGCATTTCGCTTTGTGTTGTGTTATGACAATGTGCATTTTGGGAAACAATTGAGAAGCAATCCGCCATTGCGCATGCTTCCATCTCAAACACTATTGTCTTTCTAGGTGTTTTTTTCCGGGAATGAAAATAGCTCATGTTTCCTTTCGTTTGGATGTTTCTATCTCCATTCACGAAGTATTTTGGGTTGTTCAAAATGCATTCAATCCCCTATCCCCCCACCCCCCTACATGTATTTCTTTGTTTACCCGTTTGTTCAATGTCGATGTCCCCCAAGGAAAGGCACCGTGTGCATGGTACACTTCAAACATGCGTCAAAGGGGAATAGCTGTTTGATTATTTCTCTGACGGGAGCAATGGCTTGGTGGTAAGATGCCGGCCTCCAAAGCGGAATGTCGTGGGTTGAAATCCCGGCCGCGCCTGGTGGGTTAAGGTGGAGATTTTTCCGATCTCCCAGGTCAACTTATGTGCATACCTGCTAGTGCCTTATCCCCCTTCGTGTGTACACGCAAGCACAAGACCAAGTGCGCACGGAAAAGATCCTGTAATCCATGTCAGAGTTCGGTGGGTTATAGAAACACGAAAATACACAGCATGCTTCCTCCGAAAGCGGCGTATGGCTGCCTAAATGGCGGGGTAAAATCGGTCATACACGTAAAAATCCACTCGTGCAAAACGAGTTTCAGCCCACGAACACAGAAGAAGAAGAAGAAGAAGAAGATTATTTCTCTACCATAAGAGCAACTCAGTCAGGAAAGAAAACATTCGAACTTCTCCGACATACATTCTCCCTTTTCGCTCTATTTCTTATTCCCACTATTTGCACCCTTTTTTTCTTTCTTTTTTTCTTTTTTTTCTTTAAACACAAGTTTATTTTAACAAAAGTTACAATCATGACATGTATATACAAAATACACAGGTAACAGCAACAAGCTAGAAGCTTATTGTGGTGTTCCTGCATTTACACCTTTTCACATGTGGCAGCTATTCCTACAAATACTATTGGCATGTAGGTTGGTAGGATATTTTGTGTAACACATGGGAGACGTTTGGTAATGATGCAGCACTATCCGGAAACAGTGACCGGTATTTGTTCGATGTGTTCCTCTTGCACACTGAACTCCTAGCGCTGTCACTATAGCGCAACACACTAAGATTACCTTCAAACGACTGTGTCCGTGAAAGCTAGAGACTGACGATTCATATCGGTGTTCTCAAAAGTTGATTTGAAACATGCACCGAAGTGTGTTCGTATTTTTCGAGTACATGTATTCATTGGCGCGACTCGCGTGGGAACTAGACATCCCAGAATACACCACTTTCGGCTTGTTTACTGCTTCCGTTCATGTCCTTTCGGTCCAAGCTATCGTTGTCGGCGTTTTTATGCCGATTTGAAAAGGTCTAGACTACGAATGGGCGCAGATACATCGATCCTCAAGCCCTCTCCGATTCTATTAGTCGTGGACGTGAACCCGATTTGCAGAATTGCGCTGCCTGTGCCCCAAGATCAGTAATGGCACAACATGGATTGAATTCGATAACAGGATAAAGAATGGTTACATCGACGAAGCACGAAACTGTGTGACGAAGCACTGTTGATGGTATGACTATGAGAGAGCCCAGGGGAAAAGTTGAGGGCTCATATATTTTGGAGAGTAGAGGGTACTGCGGCGGTTTAAGTTTGGGAGTTTGGTTGGGTGGTGAGTTGGAGAAAGACGAAAGTAAGGAAAGAAAGAAACAAAAAGTAAAAGTGGAACCCCCTCCCTCCCCTCCCCACCACCACAAAAAGAATAATAATAAATAAAGAGAGAGAGAGAGAGAGAGAGAGAGAGAGAGAGAGAGAGAGAGAGAGAAAGAAGCAAGATTGTGTGGTAATTATTGCTGGTCACGATAGAGAGAGAGAGAGAGAGAGAGAGAGAGAGAGAGAGAGAGAGAGAGAGAGAGAGAGAGAGAGAGAGGGTGTGTGACAGACCGACAAAGAGACGGACAGAAACAGAAAACGAGATGCGGAAGAGACAGACACGGAGAAGAAAGACAAGAGGAGGATACTGGGAGAGAAATGAAAGGCACGACACATGCACAGAGAAATGAAAGGCACGACACATGCACAGAGAAATGATGGGATTGGAAAAAGCATAAGAAGGTGAAAAGGAAAAACGGAAAGCTCAAGAGTGGAGTCCAAGAGAATGGTTTAAAGGGAGAAAATGAAGGAGAATAGATAAGAGGAGTGGGAAGGGAGAGCACGCCGGGAAAATAAGAGAGGAGAAAAGGAGAGGAACAAGCATTGAAAGAAACAGAAAAAGGGAAAGAGAGAGAGAGAGGGGGGGTGGGGGGTGGGGGTGACTGACTGATTTTTATCGCTCAAGAGGTCTTGTCTTCCAACGTTTCCAGAGACAGATATTAAAAAAAAAGACAGAGAGACAGACAGACATAAAAGACTAGCTATGTTCGAAATTTCTAACCGTACCCACTTGCCAAATGCTAAAAGGCACGGCAGAATAAAAAAAGCCTTTTTCGGAAATATTTTAAGTAGATTAAAAACGTCTGCAATGCAAGAAAATGTTTTTCCTTCAAGTGCCACGAGATTTCTAGAATTCACGCTGAATTGCTTCGCGCTCAGGTTAGCGTGAGAATTGGGAAATTGGTTGAAAGAGGAAATTGATTTTGTCTCCTGTTATTGTTTTCTTCTGTCGGTTGCTTTTTTAGGGCTCTTTTGCCTTTCTTTTGAGCGCGTCAGCGTGTGATAGTGTCGGGTGTAATCGCTCGTAAAAGGATTACGTGTACAGAATGGGGTTTGCTTTTGTGATATAAAGCACGAGGGAGTACTTAAAACGTTCTCTTTGTCTGTCTGTCTCTCTGTCTGTCTGTCCGTTAATGTCTCTGTCTCTGTCTGTCTGTCTGTTTCTCTCTCTTCCCCTCACCCCCTCTCTCTCTCTCTCTCTCTCTCTCTCTCTCTCTCTCTCTCTCTCTCTCTCTCTCTCTCTCTCTCTCTCTCTCTCTCTCTCTCTCTCTCTCTCTCTCTCTTTAGTCTGTTTCTGATCGTTGTTGTCTCCGTCTTTCTACGTATCTGTTTGTCAATCTGGTTAAACACAAGTCTTCATGTTTAGCATACCTTTAGTTCCAAATCTGATACACAGACATGTGGATGGATGTCTATCCGTGTGGTCGCGTGCATGAGTGTGTGTGATGTCAGTTGTGTAAATTATACATGTCTGCCTGTGTGTCTGTCTGTGTGTCTGCGTGTGTGCGTGCGTGTGTATGCGCGCGTGCGTTTTTGTGTGCCATTATATTTGGAGGCGTCATGTTGACGGGAGAGGCACACACACACAAAAAAGCAATCACAGAAAGAAATACTTCTTAAAGCACTCCTTCCTTGAGTCACAAACAAACATGCACCAACTAAAACACTTTCACGGTTGACTCGACTCAGAAAACATCTTATCTTTTTCATCTGCTGCGCTGAGTTGGGTGTAAGCGTATCTCAATTGTCATGCCTTTTTCGGCATTCTCTGCATTGTTCCAAGTTTACACAGAGACTGCCACGAGCGAGTCATGCCAAAGACAATGATTTACGACATGGTTTCCTCTGTTCTCGTTTTCATGGGAGTGGCCATGCCTGGTTTTTTTTTCTGAAAATAAAGTTACATCAGCTTTAAGTTTCCAACTCCGATATGTCTTGACTTAGTTTCTGCAAGGTTTGCGGCCTAAGTGGTCGGTCAAGGGAAAGTTGTGACACAGACGTTAGACTTTCTGCCGTGGACGTGCTTGGGACGAGATTTTGCTGAGAAGAAATTGTTAGGACTTTCTGTCTTGATTCCTGTTTGGGTAGAAGGAGAAGAGAGACTTTAATTACGAAAGTGGATGCTTCTTTGTGGTAGAAGCTTCGTCTTGTCACCAAAGTATTGCAAGAAGTGCTGGCTTTTGCGGTTCCCATTGAAGGAGCCTATTGACTAAACGTTATTAAAGCCTTTGTGATTTGACTTTTTAAAGACTATTTTATTCATTTATGACCAAAGAAATCGCATGTATTTTATTCATACGGATGGACAAACAGTGAAATCAAGATTAAGCCTACGTGTTTTTAGTGAATTTCTAAAGGCATTTTTTTCGCGTACAATAGTGGGACGTCTAAAGTGAATCGAGAGGATTGTACGCGTGTTTTGTACTGTTTGAACGTTCATGGACAAGACTGATGGAGAATCCGCCATTGTCTCGGTTCTTTTGGATTTATTCATCCATGTGCATCGTTGTGAGTGTGTTGGCACAGGAGGGCAAGTTATCTGAGGCTGTGAGGTGTACAGAAGGTATGCTGATCTTTAGCTGTGTATTTGGTTGCCATGCATGCAGCGTGTCGTGTCTTTATCTTTGCGTATGTTTCCAAGAAGGATAATCCAATGATAGGAGAAAAAAAGAGGGACAAACATTCAACGGCGAGTGTAACGCCGTCGACCCTTCTGCAAGTAATTCATGAGTCGGTTTTAACAATTTTAGTCCAAGAATTACATGCACATGATATCATTTTTCTTCTTCAGATGCCTGCGGACGGACCCCAGCGCGGACCCAGCCCCGCCCCCAGACCACCGCGTCCCCTCCCCCTCAGACGGCGAGCCCCTCCCCCGTGACTCCAGTGGCAAGACACCAGCAGAAATGCACGGCAGCGGAGGAAATGCAGGCGGCCTGTCTCAACGGCGAGTGTTACGCCCTCGACCTGGACGGAGGAAACCGCAGTGCCTTTTGCCAGTGAGTTGCTTTGAACCGTTTTATTCTCCCCCGAAAGCGGCGTATGGCTGCCTAAATTGCGGGGGGAAAACGGTCATACACGGTCATACACGTGGGAGTTTCAGCCCATGAACAAAACAAACAGAACCATTTTATTCAAAAAAATACAAATACAGTCGAACCTGCCATGGCGATCACCTTATGATAACGACCACCTTCCCATTACACCCAACTAAAGGATCCCCGGCGAGATTTAAAAAACAACAATCTTCACATGTCCTTAGCGACCTGTCCATAATGACCACTTTCGGTCGGTTGATTGTACGTTAAAGACAGGTTTGACTGTAACAATGCCACATACAAACAATTGAGTCAATTGAACACACGTGTTTTGCTTGGAAATCAAAAAGGCAAATATTTTAATCGTCGAGAGAAACTACCAAGCTGCAGTTGGGTGAATGAAGTCTTTGTGATGGGGCTCTTTGTGATAATAGTGAAGACCCTTAGTTAGACTCGACAAATGTACAAAACAGTTGAATTTGAAAAGATTTTGTATTTTACGTTTTAGCTGTTTTGATTGTATCCACAACAGAGAAAAAAAGTGCTTGCGTAGAACACTCGCTGTGTGTGTGTGTGTGTGTGTGTGTGTGTGTGTGTGTGTGTGTGTGTGTGTGTGTGTGTGTGTGTGTGTGTGTGTGTGTGTGTGTGTTTTGAAGGTGTAATACACTCGTCTGTCTGTCTGTATCTCTCTCTATTTCACTGAGTGTTTTCTTCTTTAATTGCAGATGTCCAGAGTTATACGAGGGATCTCGCTGTGAGCAGCTATCGGACGATTTCTTCGGTAAAAGTAAATTCTGAGCTTTTTTGCTGTATCTAATCATGTTCTTCATCTCCATTACCCGATTCACCATCACTATCAACCGCCATCTTGATCACGTGACAGGCCAAGGGACATCACTCACCGACGCTCACTTCCCTCCCTTCCCCTTGTGCATGACCCTCGTGAAGTTGTTTATTTGTTGGTGTCTTTGCTTGCTTTTGTCGTGTATGTGAAATGTGCATGTTTGTCAGTGTGTGTTGTTTTCTAGCTTTTATCCTAAGAATGTGAACAACGCTCAAAGGAACTAAGAACGGCTCAATTAAAGCACCCCCCCACCCCCTCCCGTCTCCCCACCCTTCCTGGCATCATGGTTATACCAATGACGACGTCATCATTTGTTTTGTTACTACACCAAACAATTCATTACGCATGGCAGTAAGCAGATAACCAGCCAAGTTGGATTATTTAAATTAAACTAATAGCCTCCCCTCTTCTTTCCCCCAATACCCAGACCCCACTCCCAACTCACCCCCAACCCCCATTCCCACCCCAACCCTTTTTTTCTCTTCCGCAATGTTCAATCCTTGAATTTGAACACATGTATTTAGCGCCTACCCAATTCATTCTTTTTGTTTTTTGTGCACTTCATTTTTGCATGCTCATCAAAGTACGTAGCTTTAGATATTTGCACTTGAAATATTGAAAATAATGTTGCATGAGACTGAAACAATTGTTAACGATAATTGACTGCGCAAGAAAAATGACGTCGAATTTATACTGATATTACTGACATGACAATTCAAAGTAAAGTCAGTGCGTTATTTTGTTGCTTGTAATTTTACCACTTGATGTTGCCAGATTTTCAGCTTTTTTTCTTCTTTCAAACGTTTCTAATAAACGGTATGCACGGTATCTTATCTTCGTATCTTCCACTCTGGGATTTGTATCTCTTTTTCATTAAGCATGTCTCTGCATGAAACGTTCTTAATGGCTGTAGTTGTCTTGACTATTTTTAGACTGTTTTGAGAAAAGATACCAAGAAACGAATTGTTTAAGATCTGGTATGAACGAAACATCCTAGTGACTTGAACAGTTATTTTATATGATCAAATATTACATTTTACTAACAATAACATTGTATGTTGAATTGACGCGCCTCACTTTGGCAATTTTAAGCGGAAAAAGGGCTGTCAGTTTCAAAGAAAGTTCAGAGGTAAAGTATTGACGGCGTACAGTACATAGCTGTGAAACTAATTGTGGATTTCTTTTTTCAGTTTTGTACGCTGGTGAAGTGAAGAAGGCAGGCATAGCAGCTGGTGTCGTCGTCCTTGTCATCATCTTAACCATCATCATCGTTTATTTCGCCATCAAAAGGAGGTGAGTGACTCGCATGCCAAAGCACAATAACAAACCAAAACATTGATTGCTACGACCATCCTGGGGACATTCTAAAATAAGTCACAGCAATATTTATTTATTGTTTTCTGTCGTGTCTCGTCTTTGTCCACTTAAAGGGCCGTTAGCTCGAGGTTCTTGGGAACGTGTTAATTGTTTTGTCCTGAATTAAACGTTCCAAAAATTTAACCATTCTAGTTATTTGTTATTAGTAAGCACAATACATTTTTTTTACTGTTGTCAAAAACACTTGAAAATCGAGTTTGCATAAAACTGTGTGGCACAACCATGATCTTGGGCGTCTCACCTGCATATGCAGATTTCCCCATGATTAGGACAAGATGAAGAGATGTGGAAGGGGATTATAAGTGCAAGGTCTTTAATTCACATGTAAATAAGACAAGCTTGCGGAGTCTTTAAAAAAAAATGATACACCTGTAAAAACATGTTTTCAAAACAAAACACGGTTGTAGTTTTTTTTGTAAATTTGACTGTAGACGTAACTAGCTAAAGTTAGCTTATTATCACACATTTACCGAAGCAAGTCTTGAAAATCTCAGCAAAATATGAAAACAAAGCCTACCTACTCCACAAGACAACGACACAAAAACGTCAACAGGCTCAAGACTTGAGAGGTTATTGTCCCGACCTAAAGTAGGGAAACATTACTTCACAGCCAGCAGCCAATATATTGCACAGCCAGTATTATTATGAGCTATTTCGAATACGCCGACTGTTAGCAAATGATAACATGCATGTCTAGAAAAAAGATATCAAGCATGAGCCTTTTAGGCGAATGCTGATAGTGTTTGTGAGACATGTCTTGTTATTATTTGCTAACAGTCAGCATATTAGAAATAACGGTTTTATTGCTGTTTAATTCGACCAAAAGAAATTTCGAAGCGTCCTCGCGAGTTAGACAGAACAGCCGGAATGGGAACTGGAGCGCTCCTACCTGATTATGCCTGTCAGTCAAAGAATTCTCGTGACCTGGGTCAGCCAATCAGAGTAACACACCTTACGTGATGAATATTCACAGGTCAAATGCGTTTGACACACAACAAACCATGTTGAACATGCGTTTCGGTTGCTTCGCTTTTTCTTGTTGAACAGAGAGCGACAGATTTAGAACCGACTCCAGACGGATGGGAAATGACGTAAAGATACATTTGACGTAAAGCGAGTGAACCAATTTCACTTGATTTTTCCGAACTTTGATAATTTAGATTTCAGGTGAGCGAGTCGGCATTGCACACTCAGAGGATTGGCGGTGCCTCACTGTTCCTTAAAGCACCCACCGACAAAACTCGCTTTTCGGTATTTTTTTAGATAAAGAGAGTATTATCTGACAGCATTTGAAGTGTCATTCTTTAGAATAAATCACACTGATATTGCTGATTTAAATTTTTACTTTGTCTTGTTCATTTTTAGCTTGATAAACAAAACGGGTCCCTGCCTGAACGTTATAACATTTAGAGGGTCACCTAGAATCCGTCCTGATTGGTCAAAAAGCCATATGGGGCACTGCATTGGTAATAATACAGCCTAATATAGTGCCGGTGTAACACGAAATGTTTACACCTCGAAAAATGTACTCCGGAGTAAACATTTCGTGGGAGTAATTTTCTCGTGTTACACCGGTGTCAGACTCTCTTTTGACTATTTTACTTCAAAGATATTATTCTTGTGTGATAACCAGCATGTTATTCACAAAGGGTGTGTTGTGTCGTCACCAGGAAAAGGAGGAAGCGAGAGCAGGAGAGGAGCAGAACAGGAGATCAGGAAGCTCAGATGAACGGCAATGCTGCCCAGCCTCTCATGAAGGAAGGGGTGAGTTGATTGATTGTTGTATTGATCGATTGTTTGCTTGCTTGCTCGCTTAATTGCTTGATTGATTGATCACAAAGGAGTGAGTGATTTCATTGATTAGTTGTTTCATTGATTGGTCGATTGATTGATTGTTTTATTGATCATTAAAGAGGGAGTACGTTGATTATTTGGCTGTCTTTTTTTTTTATTTTATTTTTTTAACTTTCCATGAACAAACATTCTTGTGTCAAAATAGTAAACGTTCCATGAACAAACATTCTTGTTGTGTCAAAACATCAAACTTTACATGAACAAACATTCTTGTGTCAAAATATTAAACGTTCCATGAACAAACATTCTTGTAGTGTCAAAATACCAAACGTTCCATGAACAAACTTTTTTTTTTCTTTTTTTTTCACTTCACCTCATCTCGACTTACACAGTACTCACAACCTAGTAATATATGCCAAAATAATAAGGTAATTAATCACATTATTTTGATAGCAAAAATGTGTATTAGTAAATATAAGTATGGTGATAGATACGATTTGAATAGTATATTGGAAAATGAAATGTACATTAGAAGATTGTGAGTATTATTTGGCTGTCTAATTGATCGACCAATTGATTGGTTTGTTGATTGATTGTTCGAATGACTGATTGTCTGATAGATTGATTGAATGCATAATTGAAAGTTTAACTACCAACATGACAACCTGGTTGTTGATATAGCTGTGGTGCTTTCATAAGCGCAATTGAGTTATACAGGTCGGTATCATCCACGTTTTTCTTAATAGATGTTTGTATTAAAGTGCACACTGCTACATGGTAGTTAAGGGCAAAATAGCCCGTATATCAAGCTGTATCATGTAATGTGTCTCTGCTGAGAATGCAACTAATTGGTTTAAACAAGTTTATTCAATAAATTCCATTGGTACTATTACCGCGTACATGAAATAAGGAACATGGAGCACAACAAGCTAGGCTTATGAGCGTACTCTTAAGAGCAAATGAAATTTGGCGGACGATTTTAATATAACAAATTTGAAATAATGTCAAAATAATAATGGTAAATTATGGTAGACAAACATGTAACAATAAAAGGGGAAAAAAAATGCAACTAATTCAGTGTAGCATTATGTCGACAGGACATACTTTGACTGCTCGCGAGCCAACCAATACGCTCGTAGAACATTGTCTTTAATGTCGTGAAATAAATGCTCTATAACCTGAGACAAACACGTATAAAATTCCTTTCAACAATGACGAGATAAACAACACATTATCAGACAAGTTGTTTTCATCTCATATTAACTGTTCGTGTGTCTGTCCACAATAAAACCCATTGTGTGTATTTACTTGTGAATGTTTTGTTTTGTTAATAATTAAACGTTCCATTAACTAACCATGCTGGTTTGTTTACTCTTACTTTCATGTTTATTGACCATTTCCTTTCGTTGTTTCACAGATGCACACCGACTCTGAGCGCATTGCCCTTAACGGAATGGAGAAGTCCCCCGAGACCAACGTATGACAGTGGAACCCCGACAGTCACGAGACAGAGACAGCCCCTTCTTGTGGGAGCCCTGAAAACCCAGAGACCCCAACCCTGCAGTCCTCCGCAGCCAAGCCTGGGCAGTTTGCACCAGTCGTCGAAACTTCAGTCTGATGCAGAGCTTCTGTTCTGCAATGGATTGCTGTTTTCTGTGTGTGCTCACTCGGATACTTCAGTCTTGGGTTTTGCCCGGGAGTAGATGTTCCGTTCTGAGAATCTGCAGTGACCCTTGCGTGTGTCTACTATGGAGACTTCAGTCTTGGGGTACTGCCCTGCAATGAATGCTATTTTCTGGGAACCTGTGTGAGTCTCTCTCCAGTCGGAAACTTAAGTTAAACGCATAGCCCTGCAATGAATCGCTGTTTTCTGTGAGTCTACAGTGATTCTGTGCGTGTCCGCTTGGAAACGTCAGTCTGAAGCAGGGGTACTACTTTGCAATGGATTGTTCGGTTTTGAGAACCTTCACTGATCTTCGTGTGTATGTATTCAGTACGGGTCTGAGGTTTGTGAAAAGAGCTGAAACTTTCTATGAGCATGGGCTTACGCAAGGATTGTGATGCTTTTATCAGGACATGCCAAGATGTCATCCTAGTTCAAGAGTGGACCCTTCTCTCCGTGTGTTCTCCAAGGAAGACTCAGCCTGCTTATGTGGAAACCGGAATTGGCTGCGGATAGTGCTGTCCCTTCATACGCACGAACAAAAAGTATAGATATTTGTGGATATTCCAAGATTTGGTGTCGTCTGAAGTTACCAACTTGGCCGATACTGTCTTCGTTTTTTGAATGTACAGTGCAGCAGTGATGATATCAAGCGGTGGTGCGCCTGCATATGCTGTCTCTTACCTCGAAAACCAACAGATGTAATTTGTATTTCGCACGTGAGGTTACAGAGACTCCATGACAGTTTGTCGGCACTCAACGCCACTGCCTTTTGGCCTGTGCACAAAGCATATCAAATGTCGGACGGGCGATTCCATTCTGGTGTTTTACAAAGGGATGACACTGTCCATATCCTGAGCAGAGACATGGTAATATACCAATTCCTCATGGCTGTGTTAATGTTTCACATCAGTACGACGTTGGTCTAGAAGAGTGTTTTCCAAGTGGCACTACACAAATGGCACTGAGCTAACTAGTCCATGCGTGTTCGTGTACTGGTGAAGCCGAAGCTCTGTGTGCACTTCTTACCCAAGTTTTGGAAGGATGTGACTTGTATTGCCGGATACTACTTGGCACACTGACACTGTGTCGTTCTGATATTGTGAAACCTAATAACCATACACATATCATGTTTGAGCTTTGCAGTGCATGTTCGAAGTAGTATTGCTTTGGTGCTTTGACTTAGCAAAGGTAGGGCCAAGATCACAGACAGCCATCATATGTGAAATGTTATGTAAATGTGCATGTGTTGGGTCTACGCTGACAAAGTTTTCCAAGAATGAATGTGGGCTAAACAGGGACTGACTCTAACAAAAATCATCAGTGAACTGCAACTCTGATCAGGAGAAGTTTCTGATGCTGTGTTTACCCAGCTGCACTCTGATGGTGGCTCCGCTGGGCAAGGATCCATCTCCATCCTTGACCAGTGAAACAAACCCAAAGAAAGTATGTCGTAGGGGGAAAAATTTCAGATTATCTTCGATTCCAAGAAGGGCATACTCGTATACACAATCTGTCTCTGTTCGTTTCTGTCACTGTTCAAAGCGACTTGTGGCCTGACACTGTTTCTCAACTGACTTGGCGCCACCTTTTTGGCTTCAGCTCTTCTCGACACAACACAACTTAACATCTTCAAGCAATGCAACAATTAAACCCAAAAACGTCAATCACAGATGTGAACTTTGTGCTGAATTGAACACGCGAACGTATGCATTGCTTTCTGCGGCAACTACTGCTTAGTAGTAGACATGTGCGCGCGTAGCTCGCCCGCACACTGTTGAAGACTGGAAACATTTTAAAGCAGTAAAGCATTCGACGGTTTCCACTCAGCTGTGTTAAAAGACTTTGGCTTTTATTTTCCATATTTGTGAACTTGTGTGTGTGTGTGAGAACAATGAATGGCAAAGCTTCATACGACTTTCATCAATGGGATTTAATGGAATCATACTGTGTACATAGACTGCTCAGCTGAGCACGAACGTTTTGCATGAATCTCGTTCACGGGTTCAGGTGACCCCAAATGTGCGGGCTGTATTTTCCATGGAATAATCTAAGACAGTTTGATTGTGCTGTCATGCTTTCCAAATTTATTACAGAACTCACTGCCACGCACATTTTGTTCTTTTTTTCTCCAAGCTTCCTACTGATACATGATTTCTGAAGATGTACATTGTCACATAAAATCCCAATAAAATCATGAAAAGCTAATTAAACCTCACAACTTTGGCATTGACCGTAATTACGTAGTTGATTCCGAATCGATTAACTGTTATAAGACTATCACGCGCTGTTATACCATAGACCGATTAAACCCGACCTGAATTTTACTTGTGGTAAATTACTTTGGTTGCTTTGATAGTAATATGTTAACAATATATATGATATCGTGTATTTAAACTGCAAAACATCTGCACCAGCAATGATCGAACGTCCAAAAACAGATCCTCACATTTCATCACAGTCAGTAATCTAAAAACATTCTTTTTGTTTTGTTTATTTGTGCATTTGTTGTTACATTAAGTCAAGATTTGACTGAATATTTTCAGAAAAAAATAGGAATCGAGACGATATGCTAGTATGTGTGTATGTGTGTGTGTGTGTGTGTGTGTGTGTGTGTGTGTGTGTGTGTGTGTGTGTGTGTGTGTGTATGAAGCACTTCCCTGAAAACTACTGGACAAATATTGATACAACTATGGATTCATCATTCTGTCAGAATTTTCTCCCACGGTTTTATTCTTCATTTTTTGTTCTAATTGTCTTGATGACGTCATATCACGCTTTTTAAAAAGGTTGAGACCGCACTGTTTTGACCAAGTTTTTAAATCAAAGTAATTGAATTTGTTGTCAAACGTTCTTTCAACCGGTCTGGACTATGGGATTGTATTTTAGCTTTGAACCTTTAAAATTAACATTCTTGTTGAAAACAAAATACCAAAAGCAGATTTAAAAATGATTACATTGTATTCTTATTAATTTCTGATTCCAAAAATAAATAGGTATGTTAAGTTGACTCTAGTAATGTCTTAGAATGAAAAAAACCGGTTTATGAAAAGCAGGTCCTACGTTGGCAAGCTTTGTCGAGACCTGCGCAACCCGTCTCGGTTTACCGGTTTCGGCTAACCAGATCGTAGAAGTCTCGATGATGACTGATCCCAGTTCTTTTGGTTTCAGCCCGACAGATTTAATAGATGTTTTGATATCACTTGACGCGATTTGTGTTTTTGTTGTGTGTTCGTTTGTTTAGTATTCTTTTGAATGATTTGCTGGCTAATTACAGAAGTTGGCATTTGGTCATTAGTTTGCATTGGAAAAAATAATTTGTAATGCAGATGTGTTTTCATAAACATTAAGTCCATGCAGGTTTTGTTTGCGCAGTGCAGAATACATTTCGAAATTATTTGGTCAACCGTCTGGCTTCTTTCTTCCTTATTTAGATACTACCCTTTTTTTGCTTAACTTATTTGTTGGATTTAACATTCATGTTCAAGGACCATTGTTCAAAACAACCGACTTTATACTTATCTACCTACCATGTGCCTGGAGAACTACTTTGTCAGGCTTTTGAGATCTTGGAGTCTGATCTTTCAGATTTTTCAGATCTTGTGTGAGTCGCCATGCTGAACATAAATGGATGCCTACAAACCGTGCATACTTTCAGTGTGAGTTGAATCTTGTCTGAGAATTTCTCGTTACCATGACAGCTTTCTTGCACTATTAAAAACTGTTGTTGGTGTTGTTCGAAGCTATGCTATGGATTACAAAGTTGTTGTTTTTGCAGCGCTGTTATTAATTGCGTATGGTGTCCTACTAGCCCCAGAAGCGAGAATTGCAATGGATGGTCTCGGTTATTAAGACCGGTAGTTTGAGTAACCAAGCAAACACAAACAAAAAGAAAGAACAGAAAAGCTAAAGGTCAGAATCCGTGTCATCTCGGCATCAGATTCCTTGCAGGTGCACGAATGAGATGAGCATGTGTTGATGCTTTTATTCTTCTGCCTTTTCTAATGAGTGAGCTTGGCCTGTTTTCAATGCGTTCTGTATAATTCGCGGATTTGCTCAAACTTCCGGTAGCAGGCTTACACCAAAAGACTGAATGTTACGTTACTATTTCAGCAGAATGTTAGCAACTGTCTGCCTAAACGATGTAATTCTTTCCCTTGAAATTCTCACTTCTGGCGCTAGTCCGTTGCCATGGCCTCGAACTTTTCCATTCAATATTGACCGCAAAAAACATCACGAAAGTGTGTGTTGTTTGTTTGTCTGTTTGTGAAAGTCGTTCTTGTTGATGTTACAATGTCAACGTTACAATGTTAATGTGAATATCTGTCAGCATGTACTGCGCTCAAACTGGTCGTTAAGTATTATTTACTTTTCCATTTTGCGTTGTCTGTTGTGTTTGTTGATATAATTATTTTGTTTAGTTATATACTTATTTATTGATTCACTATTTGTGTACTGATGGTGCCGATTGTTATGTTACATAGATCTATTCATTTCTAGTAAATTTCAAGTTTTTTACGTTTTTGTTTGTTTTGTTAACCTTGATTTAAATGAAATTGAATAACTCTTTTCACTATTGTGTTTTTGTTTTTACTGGTGCTTTTTACTATCACTATTTATTGTGTGCATTTTAGTAGATTGCACACAACTGCGCGTCATCTTCTCCAGTTGGGTACATTGCTGGTTTTGAATGTTTATTATTGCCGATTTTTTATACCCAACATTTGTTGCCCACAACATACCGAGGTGTATGCTGACTTGCTGTCTTGTTTCCAGAAAAGGAGGATAATGCACATACATGTGTTTGATTACCGCTGTTTTGATGTCATGGTTGATTTTCATGCCATTTTGAATCAATTATAAAGAATAAACATGCGCGTCACATTTCTTGCTGTCTCTTGTGACAAACCTCAATCTTTGGAATGCAACATGACAACACAAAAGCCATGGATTTATTTAAAGGGCAAAAGGCGTACGTTTGTGATTGAGCCGGAGTGTGTGTCGGTATGTGTCAGCGTGTCCGATTGTGAGTATGTGTTCTTGTCAGTATCTGCGCCTGTGTATGTGGGGTCTGTGTCTGTGTGAGTACGATGTGGCTGTATCTGTGTGTGTGTGTGTGTGTGTGTGTGTGTGTGTGTGTGTGTGTGTGTGTGTGTGTGTGTGTGTGGTAGCAATGCAAAAGACGTTCGAATTAACTTTGTTTACTTTGTTTTCCTTGCATACTTGATGATAAATACGCTTGTTAGTCATGCCTGCCTTGCCATGGCACGACATACGTTTTGTTTATCTTGCGATAGTTTTGTCACCAACATTTGTGTGTAGTGATAAAGATATTTGTGTTAGGAAGTGAATCGAACAATGGGTACAAAACAAGTTGTAGTTCATGAAGATATCGGTGTTTTTTTTAATGTTAATTTTTTGGGGTATGTGGAGAAGCCTGTCTTTTTATTTTTAGTCTTTTAAAAAAAAGTTTATTCTTGTGTAACCGTGATTCATCAGAAAGGATGCACATTGTTCCCATAATATATATTTTGTTTTTTTAAACAATTTTTTCAAATATTTGATTGTGCTTTGTTAAGTCATTTACTAGTCGATCTATTCTTTTTTTTCGAACAGCCGACATAGCCTCAGTTTGATCTAAATTAAATGTAAGACCGGTTATGCCACAACGTATGCAGATTACACACACACACACACACACACACACGCGCACGCACACACGCACGCACGCACACGAACGCACGCACGCACTCACACATACACACACGCACACACACACACACACACACACACACACACACACACACACACACACACAAACAAACAAACAAAATGAAAAGTAGCACACGCAGTGGTCCAACTTGAAGTGAATGATGTCGTTAAGGTGTGTAATAGCCTGAACAGATCCATGTAGTCGTGTTAATCCAGACAAAGTATATATCAACAATGTGATATGTCTACAATACACGGTATAACATGACATTATTACGATTATTAAGCTTGACTTTATTTTTTACTTATCTTCTTAGCGACACAGTGGATGTAATATAAACAGTCGGTGCTGTCGTCTAATTATCTTTTTGCATGTTTCAAGTAATTTCTGTCTCACAGTCTATGCATGTACATGTTTTATTTATTTCACATTAACTACCTTCATTCCATGCATACGATTATGAAAAAGCATCACTTATTTGTCCAGATATGTACGTGGGATAACATCTTAGCTCACTTGGACACGTGACAAGATCATCAGCCTGGGATGTTCTTGTGCGGAGCGGCATTTTTGTTTAATGATTTCGCAGATTATCACACGTGCACGAAATCAATTCTGCAACAACAACAAAACAATCAAAAACAAACACACACAAAAACGGCACACCACGCAGTAAGCTCAAGTGTTTTGTAATGCATCTCTGCGGAAGGTTTTTACTTACACATATAAAAACCTACACGGAACTGATGTTCTTGCGATATCATTTACACCGGAAGGTTTGCGTTTTTAAACGAACTGTCTGATTTGGCTAAACATTCAACATTGATTGATTCTTCACAGAATGGCGAAAAGACAAATACCTTCAGATTATTTCATTTTTATTGGAATGGAGATTTGGTTTTTGAGTGACGTGTTATTTCTAAGCAAACTTTATTCGCCACACCAGTTGTGTTTTTGTTCGATGCTGCTTCTTTCGAGTTTTATCGACAGGCCTAAAGATATATAAGTGGCATAACATTTTGTCCGACTTCTAATAACACAATGATAGAGTAACATTGCCTAAGCGAATAGCAACAGTTTCTAAGATTGAGTTTGGCCGCTGAAGTAGGTGCCAAACACAATGCATGTTTTTGTGCAGCGAAGCCTGAATCCCAATGAAGGAGTTCAGACGTAAGAAGGGAAGCAATCGTGTAAAATGTGACTTTGCAAAAAGAATTTGTTTCCCTTGGTTAGATTTTGAGAGAGTGCAGAGAAATGGTGTCCGTTGTTTTACGTTAATAGCATCAATATATTTGCATTCAAAGACGCACCTTACGCATTCGTTGAAGATTGTTTGTTTTGTTGTTTAAACTCTGACTATTGGGTTTTGTCATTTGTTCGCGATTTGTTATTGTCTTTTACTACAGACTGTCAAAGAATTGACGTGGTTTACGTATAAACAGCAATTGTTTATATCAATGAAAACGGCAAGATACCCTCCAGAGTTTACACCACAGACCGTTTATTTTCATAGCTGAGACTTTTCAATGTTTCTAAATTTTGTAAATATCGTTTAACTTTTCCCCCCCTTGAAGTTCCTGGATTGAAATGCTGCAGACATGATTTAAAAGTCGCGCCTAGGTTACATACTGTAGGCTTGAGTAGGTATGGTTGGGCTAAAGGGGGGGGGGGGGGGGGTTGGAGGGGGGAGGTCGAGGCTTACATCAAGCCTTAACGGACAAGGGTCGCACTTGTCATTTTATTTATTTTACATTATCTTTTGGCTTTTGTCATTACTTTTTTTTCTATCAAGTTGACAGTGTCGTTTGTTACGATGGAATGCACAAAACTCAGTTAATGTGCATATCAGTATGTAGTTTTAAAGGTGGTCGTCTACATTTTTGCTTTTTTTCAATAATCTTATGGTTAGATTTCGCTAAAAAGTTATGTCAGATGATGAATGAACCATGGGGAAAAAAGTTATAGAAAAAAAATATATGTAAAAAAAGATTTTATTTTTAGGTAGCGTGACTCACGCTTCCACTATTTTGTTTTCTGTTTGCTTAGAACGTGTGCTTAGCCTAAAAATACTGACCAATCAAATTCATGTCACTATGCTTATAGCCACGCCCAAACAAGTGCAGCAACAGTTTGACACTGGAGCGCTGTCCACGTTTTTTTTTAAACGCAGGAAATGCATGGGATTTGAGAGGAGTTTTGCGCTTGGCATTTTCCAAATAAGGATATCCTACTATGAGTACTACGCTGGAATACTACAATGAATTTTCAAACGGCTACACTGGCTTCGTCTTTCCTGATCGAAAGGGGGTGTATTGTTGATAATTGTAGATAATAGACTCTGCATTTTAATGGTCAAATGGCGATTTCGGTATAAAACTGTAGACAAGAACCTTTAAGACCAAATAAAAAAAAATTTTGCTAATCGTATGGTTTGCTATTGTATATCAGAGGGACAAGAAAGGGCAGTACGCTTATGATAAACACATGAAGCAATTTAAGAAAAGCAAAATGCCATATGTGTTTGTTAACCATCTACTTTCAAATAAAATGTTATTTGTTTTTGATAGGAGAGTCTCATGCTACTACAACTGTGCATTGAGCTTATATTCTACTTACGTGAAGCTACGTTAGAAGTACAAAGAGGACCCCTTCCTTCTCCCCGCCCCTTCCCCCGCTTTCACAGCCTTTCCAAACCCCCGCCCCCTCCGGGGTTTAGACTTTTTACCCTGTAAGGCCCTTGTGTTTGTCCTATTTCTATTAATAATAATAATAATAATGCATTCTTTTATAGCGCTATTCTAGAAAAATGTCTACTCTTAGCGCTTTACAATACATACATCGACCAAGCATACTATACACGCACAGGCAAAGAAACCGTCCAAACATAACCAACAAACAATACACGCACAGACAAAAAGAACGACCAAACATAACCAACAAACTATACATGCACAGGCAAAGAAAAACGACCAAACATACAATACACGCACAGGCAAAGATAACGACCAAACATAAGCAAACATACTATGACCAAACATAACCAACATACTATACGCGCGCAGGCAAAGAGAACAATCAGCACATGTAATAATTACTGACAACTAATAATGCAGGCATACAGTGACAGTCCAATACACAGCCTAAGCACAAGAACCACAGTAGGCTACTATATAAAAACGTGTCAACAGTACTATTTACACACACAAACAGTGCTGACACAAAGCGCAGAAAATATATATACACGTTATTTTAGGCACTATATTCCATAAGTCAGCACACTTACTTCCATTTTATCCTACATAAGCTTACGTGAGAGAGATCACCCATGATAAACACTATCGTTCAATTCACTAGTGGTTATAGCATGTAAATGAGGTCGTGTCAAACTAGTCTGGTAGGGACCTAATTTTCCACTGCAATTATGATGAAAAAGTCACCGAGACAAACGTCATTGTAGGAACACTTTTACCCTTTGCTGATTTCCCTGGAATAATGTTGAGAACTAACACGTCACGCTAGACTTTCTAGAGTGACGTCTTTTTGCTTTGACGTCAAGTATTCACGAGGCTTTGGAAGAGATCGAGGTTCCATAAGGCCTTCA
Organism: Littorina saxatilis; assembly: GCF_037325665.1. Taxonomy (NCBI): domain Eukaryota; kingdom Metazoa; phylum Mollusca; class Gastropoda; order Littorinimorpha; family Littorinidae; genus Littorina; species Littorina saxatilis. The sequence continues at coordinate 15,950,273 of NC_090246.1, forward strand.
ATTGGGGCGCCTCTACTGCGGGACGTTTTGAGTAAAAGACAAACAAGTACAGTATGTAGGATAAACAGACTACTACTTGGCTTGTTGTGTCGTACCATGTACCAGATTTACACGAGTGTCTTTTTTAAATATTTAGTCAAGTTTTGACTAAATATTTTAACATCGAGGGGGAATCGAAACGAGGGTCGTGGTGTATGTGCGTGTGTGTGTGTGTGTGCGTGTGTGCGTGTGTGCGTGTGTGCGTGTGTGTAGAGCGATTCAGACTAAACTACTGGACCGATCTTTATGAAATTTGACATGCGAGTTCCTGGGTATGAAATCCCCGAACGTTTTTTTCATTTTTTATATTTAGTCAAGTTTTGACTAAATATTTTAACGTAGAGGGGGGAATCGAGACGAGGGTCGTGGTGTATGTGTGTGTGTGTGTGTGTGTGTGTGTGTGTGTGTGTGTCTGTGTGTGTGTGTAGAGCGATTCAGACTAAACTACTGGACCGATCTTTATGAAATGTGACATGAGAGTTCCTGGGTATGAAATCCCCGAACGTTTTTTTCATTTTTTTGATAAATGTCTTTGATGACGTCATATCCGGCTTTTCGTGAAAGTTGAGGCGGCACTGTCACGCCCTCATTTTTCAACCAAATTGGTTGAAATTTTGGTCAAGTAATCTTCGACGAAGCCCGGGGTTCGGTATTGCATTTCAGCTTGGTGGCTTAAAAATTAATTAATGACTTTGGTCATTAAAAATCGGAAAATTGTAAAAAAAAATAAAAATTTATAAAACGATCCAAATTTACGTTTATCTTATTCTCCATCATTTGCTGATTCCAAAAACATATAAATATGTTATATTCGGATTAAAAACAAGCTCTGAAAATTAAATATATAAAAATTATTATCAAAATTAAATTGTCCAAATCAATTTAAAAACACTTTCATCTTATTCCTTGTCGGTTCCTGATTCCAAAAACATATAGATATGATATGTTTGGATTAAAAACACGCTCAGAAAGTTAAAACAAAGAGAGGTACAGAAAAGCGTGCTATCCTTCTTAGCGCAACTACTACCCCGCTCTTCTTGTCAATTTCACTGCCTTTGCCATGAGCGGTGGACTGACGATGCTACGAGTATATTACGGTCATGCTTAAAAATGGCATTGCGTTCAGTTTCATTCTGTGAGTTCGACAGCTATTTGACTAAATATTGTAGTTTCGCCTTACGCGACTTGTTTTTTAAATATCTTTGATGACGTCATATCCGGCTTTTCGTGAAAGTTGAGGCGGCACTGTCACGCCCTCATTTTTCAACCAAATTGGTTGAAATTTTGGTCAAGTACTCTTCGACGAAGCCCGGGGTTCGGTATTGCATTTCAGCTTGGTGGCTTAAAAATTAATTAATGACTTTGGTCATTAAAAATCTGAAAATTGTAAAAAAAAATAAAAAGTTATAAAACGATCCAAATTTACGTTTATCTTATTCTCCATCATTTGCTGATTCCAAAAACATATAAATATGTTATATTCGGATTAAAAACAAGCTCTGAAAATTAAATATATAAAAATTATTATCAATTTTTTTTTTCGAAATCAATTTAAAAACACTTTCATCTTATTCCTTGTCGGTTCCTGATTCCAAAAATATATAGATATGATATGTTTGGATTAAAAACACGCTCAGAAAGTTAAAACGAAGAGAGGTACAGAAAAGCGTGCTATGCAGCATAGCGTAGCCACTACCCCGCTCTTCTTGTCAATTTCACTGCCTATGCCGTGAGCGGTGGACCACGAGTATACGGTCTTGCTGCGTTGCATTGCGTTCAGTTTCATTCTGTGAGTTCGACAGCTACTTGACTAAATATTGTATTTTCGCCTTACGCGACTTGTTTAAATATTGAAATGCGAGCGAAAGCGAGCTTTTCAGTATTTAGAAAAGCAACGAGTGTAAATCTGGTACGACACAGCAAGCCATGTAGTATTCTCTATTTAAGACTCGATTTTCTGAACCTCTGGAGAGCTTAACATGGAATTTCACCTCACTCAGTTTACAGGAGCATGTCATTTAAATACATCTACATTTCTTTGTCTGACAATACACCCAATAGTTTACAGGAGCATGCACTTTTAACACAGTTACACTTCTTTGTCTGACAATACACCCAATAGTTTACAAGAGCATGCACTTTTAAGACAGTTACACTTCTTTGTCTGACAATACACCCAATAGTGTACAGGAGCATGCCGTTTTAAGACATGTACACTTCTTTGTCTGTCAATACACCCAATAGTTTACAGGAGCATGCCGTTTTTAGACATGTACACTTCTTTGTTTGACAATACACCCAATAGTTTACAGGAGCATGCCGTTTTTAGACATGTACACTTCTTTGTCTGACAATACACCCAATAGTTTACAGGAGCATGCACTTTTAACACAGTTACACTTCTTTGTCTGACAATACACCCAATAGTATACAGGAGCATGCCGTTTTAAGACATTTACACTTCTTTGTCTGACAATACACCCAATAGTTTACAGGAGCATGCACTTTTAAGACAGTTACACTTCTTTGTCTGACAATACACCCAATAGTTTACAGGAGCATGCACTTTTAAGACAGTTACACTTCGTTGTCTGACAATACACCCAATAGTTTACAGGAGCATGCACTTTTAAGACAGTTACACTTCTTTGTCTGACAATACATCCAATAGTTTACAGGAGCATGCCGTTTTAAGACATTTACACTTCTTTGTCTGACAATACACCCAATAGTTTACAGGAGCATGCCGTTTTAAGACATGTACACTTCTTTGTCTGACAATACACCCAATAGTTTACAGGAGCATGCACTTTTAACACAGTTACACTTCTTTGTCTGACAATACACCCAATAGTTTACAGGAGCATGCACTTTTAAGACATTTACACTTCTTTGTCTGACAAAACACTCGGTAGTTTAGACACCTACAGCTTTTTGGCTGACAATGCATTCAGTTATATCAAGGAGCATGCCGTTTTAAGACATTTGCAGCTATAGCTGACAATGCATTCAGTAGTCTACATACAATTATAGCTCTTTGACCAAAAATGAACTCAGTAGTTGACAGGCTCTTACAGCTATTTGGTTGACATTGTACTCGGTAGTTTACAGGAACATCCCGTTTTCGGACATTTACCATTCTTTGTCTGACATTACACTCAGTACTTTACATGACAATGCCGTTTTAAGACGTTGATATTTTCTTAACCCGAGCAGTCATTTCTGTATTTCACAATATATGTCATGTTTTTATCTGATCAATTTTGTTCAGTAAACAATTTGTTATGAGAACAACATGAGTCCAGCCAGATTGCTGCTTGTAACCTGCGATAAATGCGGATAAGGTGTATGCTGAAAGAGCACATTAAAACATATTTGTGTTGTCTGGTTTGTACAATCGAACACAATCAGATACATTCTGATGACTTCTTTACATTTGTGGTATTTTTTCAGTGAAATTTTACTAGGTGGAAAATCATTTAGATTTCCCGTTTGCTGTTATTAAATATGTCGCCAGTACTAGAACAGGAAACGCATGGAGAATTGTGGAGATTTGAATAATGCAGTCTTTTTTTTAAAATCATGTTCGCTTTATGGGGGACATTTTTTTTATGTTTTTAAGACACCACCGTTTCTTGCCTTCATGAGATCGAGAGAGTTGTTTTAAAAGTAAATTGACAACTGAATAATTATACTATTCAGATCGAGCCAAATATGAAATCCTGTATTTCGTTTGAATCAATTTGTTTATTTTATTTTCAACTCGAATGTCTTTTTCCTGATTGTTTAAGTCCTTGTATTAAAAAAAAGGGCCAAATGAGTGTCATTATGAAAATAAACATGTATAATAAGAACTTTTAAAAAAAATGCAAAATACAGATTTGTTCGTACAAATCACGCTTTTTCGTTTTATGTGTAGTTATTTGCGGTCGAATTGTTTCTGTTTATTTTGTTAAGGCTGGCTTCCATGCTTAACTTTGCTGGTTTAGTAATACACATCTGAGTCAAATTTTGTCCAGAAAAATCCATTAAATATTTGATTTTTTTTAAATGTCTCCATAGCAACCCTCACAGCCCGTTTGTTATCTAAAAAAAGAGAAAGCTTCAATGGAATAATCGAACCCTTGAATTTTTGCATTTAAAAAAAAATTAACTTCACATTGTGTTAACAGTTCCTGAACTTTCTTTAAGAGTATATAGATAGCTAGTGACGGTTATATATTATGTACGTATGCAATCATGTTATTTCTGTTGTTCTTCAAGGACAATGACCAGCGCTTTTCTGCCCGAGTACTTGCAATTTTTCGGCCAAAACTTCAACTTAATAAACAAGGACACACACGATTTAAACAAAATGGTGTGTTGGCCATTGCATACCTCGTGAAAATAGGGTATGTATTTATACTATGTTGAAAGTGTTACGGTTTAAATATACCGTCTTTCTCGCTTACGCCATCCTGTTCACTCCCACCCAGCTGTCACTAGACGAATTCAGGAAATATTGATAATAATCAGGTTATTTATATTGCGCGAATCCTGATACAGTTCCAAACGCCTCACAAAAACATACATAAATAAACTATTCTGTACCCAATTCAAAATCAAATGATAATAAACATTGACAAAAAACTAATACAATTTACACATTTTTCAATGCACATTCATGAATAAATAAATCGTGTTTTCTGCGTTGTGGAAGACTTACTTGCCGTGTTATTCCTAGCTTTTTCCATAGAAATACGGTGACACTGTTTGAATGCCTCAGTGTTACTATGGAAACAAGGGAAAGCAACTCCTCCACAGCCCATACAAACTTATTTCCGAACATCGTCTATAGTCCAGACTTCCACGTTGAATCAAGCGTCTCTTTACTTGCAAAGACGCTATCAATCAACAACGTGGCTGCTGCATTCTGTGCAAAGTTGGAATCTTGCGTTGAAAGCATATAGCAGATTGACATAGGTGTCACTAACAGAATTATTATTTTTTTCTTCTAAAAAACACCCTTTTGCCTGAGAATTTTTTGTTTCTTTCTAAAAGTCACCCTTTTGCTCAAGACCTTTTTTTTTTTTTAATTACCACCATTTTGCACAAGAAGCAGCCAGGCGTTGTGAAAGTTGAAGGATGTCATGATGATGTGTCAAGGCCAGAACAGATACATGGTGGCGAATTAGGTTGCTGACACGAAAAGGAGAGTACCTTTATTATGGCTTTCGAGTCAGCCAGAAAGTGAGGATGTCGGAGTTGTGGTGAAAAAAGAAGAAGATTGTTTTATCCTACACTCTATAAACTCTCTGCAAAGTATCGCTACTTCGCACATTATTTGTAAGCACTGCCTATGGTTTAGCCTCAACAGTTACTATCAAACGTGTAAAACTGTTACTTCGGAATGCTGTTCGCTTTACGTATATATATATATATATATAAGCTTGAGTACTACAGACATTATTTCCGGCTTCACATACTGTAAGGAACTTTTACATTTGACTGCTAATTTTGTTTATTTCTCCAACCGACTTCGGTAGCGAGTATTCTGCGGTAAATCGGAAAGTCAAATAAAATATTGTGTTGTTACGTTAACAAGTCCGCCAAGTGTTTCTACCTGCAACAGTCCAGTTAAGGATGTTAATTGTAACGGTTCAGTTAGCACTTTTAACTGTAACAGTCCAAGAGCGGATTATTTTGTTGAATTATTTGCTGTGTGTGTGTTAGTTATGCACCTTTATTCCTGGTGGCGAATTGTTTAGTTATATGTTGTGGTTGTTTGAGCAATGAGTGTTCTCAGAGAGAGAGAGAGAGAGAGAGAGAGAGAGAGAGAGAGAGAGAGAGAGAGAGAGAGAGAGAGAGAGAGAGAGAGAGAGAGAGAGAGAGAGAGAATTGAATTGAATTGAACTTTATTTAACAAGGATTAAGATTAAGAGAGAGAGAGCGAGAGACAGAGAGAGAGAGAGAGACTGAGAGAGAGAGAGACTGAGAGAGAGAGAGAATTGAATTGAATTGAACTTTATTTAACAAGGATTAAGATTAAGAGAGAGAGAGCGAGAGAGAGAGAGAGAGAGAGAGAGAGAGAGAGAGAGAGAGAGAGAGAGAGAGAGATCATGTGTGCGCGTCTGTGTTTTGCGTCAGTCTGTCTGTGTGTCTGTGCTTGCCTCCATATTCTTGCGTGTATGTGTTTATGTAAGTAAATGTGTTTGAAGGCGTGTGTGTGGGGAGGGGGGAGGGGTTTGCGTGTGCAGCATTTTATCTTCCATGTGCATTCGATATTTGAAAAAAAGATGTCCTTACAGTCGTGTCAATCGGGGGCTATAATGTCATTCTTGCAACATTTCTGCGTGTCTATATGTTTGTTTCTTCGATCGATTTAATTTAATTTGTGTTGATGTGACAGAAAGAAGATAAAATACAAAACGAACTACAATCACTTATGGGATCCATTGCTTGATGGCATATTCATAAACAAGACTTCGTCATTGCGTTCTTCTCCGTCAAAAGTAAACAGTGTAAACAGACTCGTAAAACAGATTTTTGTATTGCTTTCTTACCACCGGTTATGTGTCTCTGTAGCGCTAGTATTAATACGATGACACTTCAGTTAAGCAATGATCACATTCAATCAAAACCCAGTGATATAATAACTATCACACACAGTGATATATTAACTATCACACAAAGTGATATATTAACTATCACAAACATATAAGTATCACACAGTGATATGTTAACTGTCACAGTGATATATTAACTATCACACAGTAATACATTAACTATCACACACAATGCTATATTACCTATCACACACAGTAATACATTAACTATCACACACATGCTTGTTTGGCACACTGTCGACCAACAGAAGTGTTTTTATTTGTAAAACTGCCGTATACATTTATTTTCCTGATAAAAGGCTGATATGACTGAGACGTTGTGCAGAATAGCTCACCGTTTGGACGAGTGCCGGGTTTGAACTGTCAACTCTTCTGGTTTCTAAAGAGGTCCACAGCATTTACATTGTATCAGTTTGAACCTTTCCAATATCATGAATTTGTCAGGTGAAACGCGAAAGAAATCACATAGCGAAAGAAATTGCATAGAATTCTAACCATTGCAGCAAGTTTTGTCAGTTACAAAACGAAAGAAATCGCACTGAATTCTAACCATTGTAACAACTTGTGTCAGTTAAATGGATCGGGGGTTAGATAGGCTTTAGGTGTGGTTTCCCTATGTAAAGAAACGATGCCGGGTTTTCTCAAATTCAATACGACCAGGATGTTATAAGATAACAGTAGGCCTACATATAGATTTATTGAAGTGTACCGGTGTATGTGATGTTGGTATGTTTAGATGTCAGACAAACATATTTTATAAAAATGTTAGCCATAATTATATCTTTGGTATGACGGTTATACGCATACATATGTCTCACCAACACATATTCCAACAACACAAACACATTTAAAGGAGATTAACGATTTAAAAAAAAAGTAAAAAGAAAAAGAGGTATTGTACATGAAAATGTTAATGTCCATTGTAGCTCAAACACATGTATTAACAGTTTATAAGGAATATTGTAACAATCAGTGGTATTTATTAAACGCCCCACATGATGTGCTTGGCAAATTCAAAAAAACAAAAACAAAAAACTTGTGTCAGTTACAAAGCGAAAGAAATCGCATAGATGCCTAACCATTACAGCAAGTTGAGTCAGTTATAGAGCACACCAAACAAATCACACAGTACCTAAACGAGTGCGACAACTTATGTGAGTTGCAGAGCAAAGAAAATCGCATATGATCTTGCCACTGCAAACATTTATGTAAAGAAATTGTATCAGGCCGCTGTTAATTCGCCCTGGACGTTATCCCGTTGACGACTTTACCATAATTATACGTTCACATAACGATTCCAAAATTCTACCAGGTACAATAGCCTTCGTCCCGCAAGGGAAATGAATGACTTTACAAGTCTTCTGTCGGAAAAAGTTCAAGAAAAACGCAAAGAGAAGAAAGAAAAAAATATCAACGTACATTTTCCCCCTGCGTGTTTACTACGTATATCTAAGTATTACTGGACTCAGTTTTGACTGCAGTCACGTGATATTCGTGTTTGTCATGGTTGCGTTGATTATTAACGGTTGTGAGTTAATTGTGCAATGATTGGTTTAAATTTCCTTTTCTTTTGGCTGGACAAGAATTTCTGTATTGTTTTGCATTGGTTGCTTATGAATGGACTATGAATAAAATGTTTGTACAGGAGAAAAGCTATGCTGTTAGTTTGACCGCGAGCGTGTGTGTGTGTGTGTGTGTGTGTGTGTGTGTTTGTGTGTGTGTGTGTGTGTGTGTGTGTGTGTGTGTGTGTGTGTGTGTGTGTGTGTGTGTGTGTGTGTGTTTTGTGAAATACATCATTGGGCGCTTACATGTCCGAATTTAATACTGTTCGATTATTATGCATTAACTGCTGAATATCAGATATAAGTTATTTTCTATATACGACAATTTGATGAGTACGTATTATAAATTGGGGGAAGTGCAAATACTGGCCATGAAATCCTTTCCAAAAAGACTGCAGGACTGTGCAAAACTCATTTATTAGCCATGCGCAGGGTTTGATTCTGTTAGTGTTACCGATTTCTGACGGCACCAACCCACCACCATCGCCGACCCACCACCGCTGCTATGTCTCTACAATATTTTAATAACTCATCGCATTTTTGTTTCCAGTTGAAATGAAGTCTGTGTGAACATTCTGCGCGTTCTTGTTGAAAGATACATTGCCATTCACCAAAAGAAATGAACATGTGGTAAGAGTTTTGTCAGCAAGTAAAAGGCATGGCAAAGCCAGCACATACAAAAGAGTATAAGGTCTAACTCGACCTGTCCAACAATTATCCAAACGCCCGCAGAAACATATGCCGCGTCAAACGTTCTAATCTTTTGTGATTACTGCCAATATCGTTATTGAAACAATCACAGTGCGTTAAAAAATTCATAAAGCAAATCTCGAGAATAGTTATTGAACGAAGCGCGCATCATTCAAAAATTCCTTTTCTGGATTTGCTCTTTAAATCTCTGAGGGCACTGTGATGTTTTAATAACTTAAATGATAATAATAATGGACACTCATGAATCGCCCCTTCTTGCTAGAGCTCACGGCGATGTGCAATAGCAAATACACACACACACACACACACACACACACACACACACACACACACACACACATACACACACACACACACATTGACACACACCCAGAAAGACACACACACACACAGAAATACATCCACACAAACACACACACACTCACACACACACATACACACACACACACACACACACACACACACACACACACACACACACACACACACACACACTCGCGCGCGCGCAATTAAAACAGTTAAATAAAACAATTGTTTGAGGTTCACGCAGGAACAAGTTTGTGAAAATATCTTCGAATAGAAAGAAAAGCATGAGTGTATCCTTTCGAGCTTTACCCTGCTGTAATTCATTTCATTTCAAAGCCACCCGCCGAGCTGTCATGAAAAACTTTCAGCACTTGACATAGGCCGCAATGTTTAGTCAACGCCCAAATTGTTAAAGGCCCACTCCGCCTCGTACAAAATAGTTCGCCTCACTGTCTCATATCTGCTGGGACTTTGTACATGGAACAAGACCATCCTTTCACTTGGTTACATACTAAAAATAAACAGCCTTGGAGCTCCCTTTGCACAGTGTCTTATATTTTTATGAACTATTCTGTAAAAGGCACTGGCGCCTATTTCGGGAAAAGAATTTCCTCAAAAGGAAAAACCAACTCACCGCAGCAAGCAGTGAGGGTGTTGATTATTTGTATGTGTCCAAGTTGATGTGAACTGTTTCCATTAGGCGGAATGGGCCTTTAACTGATTGACTGAGATCAGAGGCTTTTCATTTAAAAAAAATGCCCTGCTCACGTTCTGTGGCTTTAAGCCGACTGTGAGTTACGAAAGGTTTTTCAGCTCAGAATTAGACATAAATCGCCATTAAACGCAAGTCGCAAGTATTGAACTCATGATCGTATTGTGAATATCTGAAGAGAAGCGTTTGCTGGGATCGAATGCTTGGGTTGTAGGTTCCGTGACTCCTAGGCAACTCAACAATAGCTCAACGGAATGTCTACAAAGATCCAAGGAACATGCAGTTGCCCCCAAACGCGGAATCATATATTGGAAAACCGACAGAGGTGCAGTGGTCTGATCTGACAACACAAGATCACTTCTATTATCGGCTGTTTAACAGAGATGCCACAAAATGGCTGTGATAGGTTGACCACAACTACAACAGTACATATGGATTTCAATTTCGGCTGCTCGCACACTGACAGCTGCTTCCTCACAGATTTGTTTTAAAGCTATGACTTCAGCAGAGAACGATATCACTATGGTATTGCTACGATACATATCTCAGGAATAAGACGCTCGACATTTATCGTGTTACAGGCATAACTAGTCACTAACATTTGAGCAGTGCAAACGTGTGTGCGGTACAAAAACAACATTCGCTTCCCTACAAAAATGGTTATCAAAATCGTGTTTGTGTTGGTTTGGTTTCTTGCCGCAAGCTGTGTTTCTTCCAGGGATGTGGTGTGTAGGGTGAAGCACAGAGCCGAGAATGGAACACTGATGGACTGCAGCCACATGAATCTGACGTCGTTCCCTGGCCTAAACATTTCTGACGTCACAGCGCTGGACGTCAGTTATAACCAGCTGTCAGAGTGGCGTTCCGGTTCCCTTTCTGATTTCTCCAGCCTACGTCACTTGAACCTCGGTCACAACGATCTGCAGGAACTAGACCAGCACGCGTTTCAAGGACTGGAAGAGTTGGAGACTTTGGACCTGAGCTATAACAACCTGACCGCACTGACCAGCCGGACCTTTGCCAACCTTCCGCACCTACAACGACTGTTGCTTGACCACAACCAGGTGACCAGCCTCGGAACGGACGTCTTTGAGAACCTGACTCACCTCCGTCACCTGGACCTGGGCCACAATCACCTGCAGGTCTTGTACAACACCTTCTCCAGTCTCGCTCACCTCCACTGGCTGGGGCTGGGGTCCAACCGCTTGCAGAGACTGGAGGCTGGCGCCATGACAGGGCTGGACAGGCTGATCAACCTGGACTTGTCTCACAACAAACTGCAGCTGACGTCGTCAGCCTACCCGGCCCGGGTCTTCGCCTCGCTGGGGCAGCTGCAGCATCTGCATCTGGAGTACAACGATGACGATCCTGACGGTGAATATCCTGACAACGTGTTCAGTGACCTCGTCTCTCTGACGTTGTTTTCCATCGATACGTTTAGTGAGGTGCACTTTGGGCGGGACTTTGCAGCTCTTCGCTCTATCCATACCCTGGACTTGAGCAAGAACTGTAAAATCAATTATATTGCGAACACGTCCTTCGAGGGCTTCAAAAACTCGACACTCTCTTTCATCAACTTTAAGTTTTGCTCACTTCAAATTGAAGCGTGTGCATTCTGTGAACTTCCTGCGTTGGACAGATTGTGGTTTATGTATTCGCACTTTCAGACTCCAAACCACATTCTGGAATCTCTGTACGGCCTCCAGCACCAGACTATGACTGAAATCAAATTGCAAGGCATTGGAGATTCCTTGCCTTTTTACCACGTCATCGACAGTCATTCGGCCAGATACTTACGAAACATCTGTGTTAAGAACTTCACAATGTCAAGCTGCAATATTCAGCGAGTAGCAGGAAACGCCTTGACAGTACAAAACACCCCTTTCTTCAGATGCGTGGAACACATAGATGTTTCGATGAATGCGATTTTTGGAGATGCATCTACTTTGTTGAAAATGATGATGTCAGATGGTCCCTTACGATCTCTGGCAGTGCAGGATCAGGTTAAGTTTACCATCACAGAAGCTCAGTGTTTAGTCAGTCAAGATTTTCAATGCAAAGGCTATTTCCGTAATGGTGGTTACGATGAGAACACATACACGATGGGGTTTCGAACCCCAATGAATATGTCATATCTAAACATATCCTCAGTCTTCCCACACCTGAATCCCTTGCCAGTGAATTGGACGTTTCCCTCTGCAAAGCATTTGACGGTTTTGGATCTGTCCTATCTGGGATTTGCCAACTGTCGCATGACATTTTATGGTCTCGAAAATCTTGAAACACTCAGCTTGAATGGGAACTATTGTTACAACATGACGGAACAGATGTTTGATTTTCTGGACAGTCTGTCAAAATTGAGTTTGTCAAACTTGGGATTTAACCCGCAGTTCTTGAAGTCACGCGGTTGGCGCTTGTTTCAAAACGTGGATCAGCTGCAGTTTTTGGACCTGTCCCGGAACGAACTCTTCTTCACAGATCCTGACATGTTACGTGTACAGCGCCGTCTAAAAGAACTAGACTTCTCCTACAACCGACTCCAGAAAGTGCCTGTCAATCTGGATAATCATGGTGACCTGAGGAAGCTTGACATTTCCCACAACTCTCTGAGCACTCTGACGTCATCAGAACGATCAGCGTTTGACAGTCTGGCCGGCCGCCATGCATTCAGGTTGTATGTGTGTCTGTCTGTGAGAACAATTGGTTTAACGATGCCTTCTTTCTCGCAATGCATCTAGGTTGTATGAGAGTCTGTCTGAGAGAAAGAATAATTGTTTTCATGAAGCCTTCTTTCCCGCCATGCATTCAGGTTGTATGTGTCCATGTCTGGGGGAATAATTGGTTTAACAATGCCTTCTTATTTGCCATGCGTTTAGGATGAATAATTCAAGAAAACTAAACAATGTAATTACCCCAACCCCCAGAATTGACCTGTACAAGTCAAGTCTCTCTTATTCTGGCACCCTATTGTGGAACTCCATTCCTGGCATAATTAAAATGCAAGTCAGTGAAACATCATTGAAGGAACACTACATGCTGTTTCTCTTGCAAAACTTGTAAGCACTACTACTTTTGTGCAGCTGATAAAATATCAGTACTCTATTGTATTGAAACATGATCATACATAATGCAATGAGGACATTATTTTAAACAAGTAAATGTCTGTATGTCTGTCTGTGAGCTAGTATCCTATAATTGGTTTAATGTTGCCTTCTTTTCTGCCATGCATTCAGGTTGTATGTGTGTCTTTCTGTGGGCATGACTGATGAGGGCCCCAAAGGGGGGGGGGGGGGGGGGGGGGTATCATCACGATCACGGGAAGGGAAATTTTAGCTTTCACGATCACAGTTACCTTGATTTTTGTTTTCACGATCACAAACACCTTGACGAATAGAGGATCATTGAGTGATACAGCTGTGAAAACTGTACGTTGAAAATAAAATGCTTTGCAATAATGCCCATCACGATCACGAAAACAAATAACGATCACGATCACGAGACTTGATTTTTTTGTCATCACGGATCACGGGCAAAGTCCCATCACGATCACAGAAATGGAAATTTCGGCAATCACGGTCACAGAAAGGTCAAAAAACGCCAATCACGATCACGATTTTAAACCCTTTGGGGCCCTCACTGATCTAAAGACACTATCAGTTCATTGCATAAGAAAATCTACACCACCCGACATTTTAAAGTTGCGATAAGAGCATTCTTCCATTCACAAACTGATAGGTGCCATGGCTCCTTTCTGAATAGGGTGGCAATTCTTTTGCTGATTTGATTTCACAAATGAAACACTTTTCTTAAATGGCAAAGTAAATTTAGCTTGCGTTTGCCTTTTCATGCATAAATATGGTGCACTTATGATGTATGATGTATTCCAGTTTAAAAACAAAATGAATATCATTGAAAAGCATGGACATCGTTGTTGAGCTCAAGAGCAAAGTAGGCCATATGTGTTAGGAGCTTAAGAGCGGAAGTTATGTGTAAGCGTCACTTCTATACATCAAGCGTTACAGATTTAGTTTTGTTTTGTGTAGAGTGATGCGTATGTTGAATTTATGAGGCAGAGATTGTTTGGTGTTTCATTAGAATTTGTCTTCTCTGCATGCAGCAGAAAGCCCGATATTTCCTTCACCCTTTTAACCCTGAAGGAGTCATCCTTGCTTCGCGACATCAAAAGACGTAAGGTTACTAAGTGTGCACTCAAAGCACATAAGGCGGCTTGAAACGTGTCACACAAAAGCTGTGTATCTAGAGCAGGCGTGCAGCAGATGGCATTGTACAAGGCGGATAACTATCCGGTTACAATCTCGGCTGAGAATCATGAGCGTCTTTGTTGCGCAAAGTTGTTTTAATCCTGAATATGCGTGCGAAACAGAACTGTGTTCTATTACGAAAACTACTACGAATGAATAGGGAATTGTTAGATTGGTTATAATTGCAAACATGTTTGCTTCAGCCTCAAACTCTCGGGAAATCCACTGGAGTGTGCGTGCTTCAACCTAGACGTGGTACAGTGGCTGTGGCACACCCCCGTGTCGCTTGATGGCGAAGGACGCCAAGCTAACTACACGTGCACCACGGAGACAGGGGAGATCACCAGCACAGAGCGCGTGATGGCACAGTGGATGAGTCACTGGCGGCGCTGTGTGGGGGTACAGATGTTTGGAATCGCCCTGTCCGCCTTTCTTCTCCAACTCCTGGCCATCGTCGTGACATTCATCGTTGTACGCTCCTGGACCCAACTCTGCTACGCTTGGAAAGCCATCCGACGGTACCGTCTGCCGAGACGACACCATTTTCACCGTGACGCTTACGTCGTGTACTCCGAGGCTCAGGATGACGTCATTCTGGCGTGCGTGACGCTGCGTGAGGCTGTGGAGGAGCGGTACGGCGTGCGTCTCTTGCTGCGTGACCGGGAGGAGCTGCCTGGGTCTGTGAGGGCGGAGACCGTCGTGCAGCACATTGATGACAGCTGGAAGGTAGGCGGCACGTGCACACAGATAAAACCTTCGTTCTCACGTCATCCGAACGCGTAATGTGACAATGCACACCACCCTAAATATTTACTTTTATTGAAAAACAAATGTAAGACATGGCAAGAGCAAAGAATGGATGCAGAAGATGAAAAAACTATCACTATAAATAGTTCCCAGTTATGAACTTTTGAGCTGCTCAATGCATAGGGTCCCGGTATCCAGGTTTGTGCAAAGTGTACTCTTCTTCTTCTTTAGCGGTCGACGCAAAGTGTACTAAAAAATGCTAAATACTTTATGTACATGGATGCTGCTGGGTAGGGGGAAATAAATGTTTCCTCTTTTTTTCTCACTTTACAAATCATTGTGTATGTACATAGATAAGAACCACACAACAACAACATACGATAACACATAATTTGATACCAATGTAAACCGTCGAACGCTGAAGAAGAAGACAATACCAATGTAAACGAGGTTAATGGAATTATGTTAATGTGTCTGGTGCAAACTGTTTGTTTTTTTGTGCCAGTGTTATGCTGGAAACCCGTCTAATTTTCGCTTTTCAAATGACATTTTCTGATCCAATAAACACTTTCGGTTCAGATCACATACGACTTTGTGCATTGAGTATTTGCATAACACATACAGAATTATGTATAGTGATCTGTCTATGTTGTTGAATGAGAACTCGCATCATCGAGAAAAAAGGAGTTTTTTGACTGTGAAAGTAAAGTTTATCGACTGTACAAGTCAAACTACAAGTAAAACATTGAAAAATACATTAACAAAATTTGTTTTGTTATTCCGCTAAAACTGGTGTGATAATGTTTTTACCTTTGAACAATTCATTGAGAGGATGTGCATTGTGTGTCCAGGTGGTGCTGCTGGTGACGCGTGACTTTTCTCAGGACGAGTGGGCGTGCGGCTTCACGGTCCAGCAAGCACAGCGCAGCATCACAGACACCATGCCGGACCGTGTCATCATCGTCTTCTTAGATGAGCCGCGTGTCCTGCCCGCCATGCCTTCGCTACAGCTGCTGCTGCGCATGGTGCCAGAAAGGAACATTTTGCACGTGCACAGAGACACGCCGCCACAGCACCAGGTGTGGAAGACACTGGCTGACCTCATTACCATAGAACACTGACAACACCACGCTGTCAATACCTAACCGGTGGGAAACGATATTTACTGCAAGAGACTTACACATCAGATAGTCTTTATCTTTTGTCATGCACAATGGTTGATGCGCTTAACACATGTTGCGTTCCTCAGTATCATGGAAACAATTATACCAGGCACATTGTCAGTGCTTGTGAATTTACGATATTGTGACATTTACTCGAAGTTCTTTAACATGTGCTGACCGACACCTATGGTACACTATTATTGGAATTATTACAATACCTGCGTGTGTACGTGCTACCTTCAATCATTTTTATTCAGAATAGTCTGGCGGAAGAGTGGATTGAATTGATCTAGGTAAAGACAGAAAAGAGTGCATTAGGATGACTGCGAGGTTGTGTAGAGAATAGTGAAGGCTGATACCCTTGTGTAACAACTGTGTTGGTCCATATTGGTCTTGGGAAGGATTGTATTGGCAGGAAGCGACTTGAGAGAGATTCGCGTGGGTGTGTTAGTTTCTGTGTGGGGTGAATGAAAGATTAGCTAATTACAAATTGTACTTAGCTTTTGAAGCATCAGTGCCGTTAACAAGAAGAGAAGACTTGGATACCTGTGCGAACTGTGGCCAAAGTGAATTTTGGGCATCGTTCCCACTATCAACCGTTAAGAACTTGTGTGATGTGTGATGTAAAGGGGGATTTCCGAGGATTTTATTCGGGTGGGAGTGTGTCTGCGTTATGCCGGACTGATGTCTTCCGCAGGGTGGGAGGGTATGATGTTGTAATGTTAATTTGATTTCATGATATGCTTTAATAGTAAATGGTTTGAAATGTTCCTTTGTTTAGTGCCAGGAGTGTTGGGGTTTTGCATGTACAGACAAAATGAACATTCTGGGTGTATATTTCTGTAATTACATGCGTGCATCAAAAGTGAGAGAGAATTGGGAAGAGAGAGTGAATGTTGCGAAAAGGCTCATCTGCGTGTGGGAGAAAGGGAATTTGAGCATTATTAGTAAAGTCTGTGTATTTAAAAAAGATTATTCTGCCACAGTTTGTCTATATAATGCAGGCGCTGATTGTACCAGACAACGTTTTAACTGAACTTAATAGGTTAATGTTTCGCTTCGTGTGACGCAAAAAAGACTGAAACAGAAAGGCATTTGAAAAGGTGAAAAGAAAAAAATATGATTGATTTGCGACAGATGCAGTGTTCCTTGTTGTTGAGCTGGGTTGTGAACTTAACTTTGTCTAATGAAGACCAGAAATGGCGGAGCCTTAGCACTGTTTTTCCGTTTTGGGAGTCGCTTTGAATGTTTTTTTGCGAACATTAATAGCAAACAAATGCAATTTAAAGGATTGGACAGTATTAAATCGGAATTTGGGTCCGCTGTTTTGAAGGCATGGCTTGATAATAATCAAATCGATAACGGTAATTCTGTATCGGGTTTGTTGTGGAACAACAAAGATATCATTTGTCATGGTAACCCACTATTTTTTGCGGATTGGATTAAAAGTGGTATAATGTATGTAATCGATGTGTGTGAGAATGGACGTTTTGCTTCCTGTAAAGAAGTGTGTGGAAGAACTGGCTACTCTGCAAATAGATTGCTTGAGTACAGCTGTACATCTCCTTTTAAGAAATGTAGCTATAAACGATGTAAATTGTTCAGTCTGTGACGTTCCGACCTTTTGTGGAAAAAAAGTGAGATCAGTAAAAGAAATTCGAAAGGTTCTCGTAGGAAAAAAATACAGCCCACCCTGTTCGGAAGGATTTTGGAGAAGAAAGTTAGAATTTGAAATTGACGAAAAGAATTGGAACTTAGCAGCCACTGTCACTGGTGAAATTCAATCACGTGCACTGCATTGGAAAATATTGCATAACAGTTATCTGACTAATATTTTATTGTGTAAAATGAAAGTGAAGGCTGGTAAAAACTGTACATATTGTGAGGATGAACTTGATGTATTGGAGCAATTGTGACCCTCCACCACGGAATGAGTCGCATGTCACCTTTGCATGATTTTCATATTTTTACATTTTCCTAAAGAGTTTTTTATGCTCTATCCAGTGGTGAAAACCGATTTAGAAAAGAGTGAAAACTGTTTGAGTTATAAGCCTGTGACTAAGGTGACCCTCACGCTGTTACCATACACTCTCAGGACTTTTATCAAGCCTAGCGCAGAACCGCGCGAGGTGACATGCGACTCATTTCGTGGTGGAGGGTCACAATTTTTCTTTGAATGCCCAACCGTGCTCAGGTTTTGGAAATATATTGAAATGTACATATTAGTAAACATTGGCGAGAGAATTAGGTTGAATGTTACAGATGTGGTATTTGGTATTAAAGGTAACAGCAAAGATATGAAGAAGATTGATCATATTATTTTGATAACAAAGATGTGCGTAAGCATTTTTAAGTAAATGGATTCACGATAAACGCTGGACATTATTTTTGGAAATCATGTTGTTTTGAGATTTCAACATTAGTCTGAAGTTGTATTAATTAGAAACAAGTTATTGTTTATTGTCCTTGATTTAAGGTAAAGACTGGCAAATGTGATGATGCGAATATTGTTTTTGAATAGATCCATATACGATGACATATGATCATTTTGATGCTTGGCATGTTGACACCAGCAAACACAACACTATAGTTTCACGTATGCTAAATTTTAGTCCTTTTGTATAATGTAAAATTTAACATAATGAGTTTTTCTGCACCTCATGTAAATGAGAAGGTATGTGTACAAACAGAAAACACACAGATGCCATGTTTGTTATCACTTGTTTATTGATTGATTACAATTTTGGAGAACAAAAAAATGTTCCTTTGTTTAGTGCCATGTGAATTGTTTCGAGTGCGTGTTGTCATATCACCCAAACGTGTGTGTGGGCGACAGTGTGTGGCTGTGTGTAGAAATGGGTTTTAGCTGTATGCTTGTTTTACCATCACGTGTAGAAAAACGAACAGCAGGGAACGTGACCGACAAGCTCTTGTTGTTGTTGCTCTGACAATATTCGTTTAGCACAAGAACATGTAGGCATGTTCCGCCTCTTCTTAATAAAACAGTCTTTGTGTCTAGATTACACATTGTGGTTTTTTTTGTAACTCACATTTGGAATCCCGAGAACATTTCTTTGTTTCGTCGGGCAGTTACCGGCTTCGACTCCCTCAGAACATTCTAAGCAAAAACAGTCTCTGGGGATTCCCAGCGTGAGATACATAGTAAAACTGATTTCATGCACTCTTCTTGCGGTTAGGCGTGTGTGTGTGTGTGTGTGTGTGTGTGTGTGTGTGTGTGTGTGTGTGTGTGTGTGGTTGTGGTGGTGGTGGTGGTGGTGGTGGTGGTGGTGGTTGTTGTTGTTGTTGTTGTTGTTGTTGTTTGAGGGGGGGGAGTGGGGTTGAATACACATACACTGTAAATTGAAGTGTTCGACTTTCAAACACACTTTTTGTAACCAGTTGTGTACACTGTAAGAAATAAAGTGTGATGGGGTGGGGGGTGAGAACAGTGGGGGGTACTAGGTCAGGAAGCATAGAGACGCCAAGTCAGGGGTTGTAGTAACGTGACTTTTATTTTGATATATACCAGAAGGCAGTGCAGAACTTTATTCAAGATCGCACAAATCCGTCACAAAACTGTCCTTCGACAAAACCCGGTCGCTGATATACAAGATACAAGATACAAGATACAAGATATTTATTCACCAATTTTGCAAAAGGATTTCATCTTGGCACGGCACGGTAAAAATAAAATAAAAACCAACCAGACACATATGCAGACACACATCACCATGCATGCATACATACGTACATTACACTGTCATGCACACACAGACACAACTCACACACACACACACACACACACACACACACACACACACACACACACACACACACACACACACACACACACACACACACACAATTATTTACATTCTCACACATAACCAGCCACATATCTACATCACAAATTCACATCGTCGCCTTGTAAACGTAAAAACCATATCAGTTTAAAAGGGGTGCCAGTAATATCAATACAACATTAGTGAATACTAGAACAATACCTAAAATTTATAATCCATTTAAAAGTAAGTAGTACATGTAATTATTATCATTTAGTCAGATCATCACATAAAATTATATAATCATGATCTAGACAGTTTAAAACAACAGTATTAACAGACTATCACAGATCCACTCAAGCACCTGAACTTAGAGTCGCATTGCACAAAACTACTACCATCACAGAACTACTCCAGCACCTAAAAAATAAGGACCATTCCACATTGCACATATTTCCACTATCACAAGTTATGAGAACAGTAATGGAATGCAGTGAAAGGACTAAGTAACAAAAGAACCCCCCCCCCCCCCCCCCCAATCCTATAACTACAGTATATTACAACGTCTTCACTACAGGAGTTGTCAGTACAGCATGGGGGATGAAGCTAGAGCGAAAGCGACTAGTTCTGGCTTTCAAAGCTCTGTAGCGCCTACCAGATGGAAGAGGCTCGAAGAAGTGGTTTGCCGGGTGGGAGGGGTCGCGAACAATCTTTCCTGCTTTTCGACCTGAGCGCAACTCAAAGATAGAGGCAACGGAAGGGAAGTCACAGCCCGCGATTTTGGAGGCTGTCCGCACAATGCTCTCCAGTAGCTGTTTCTCTTTCTCAGTGGTGCTGCCATACCAGACCGTGATAGAAAAACACAGGGTGCTCTCAACGACTGCGCGATAGAACTGCGCCATGATTTGCTGTGACATACGGAACTTGCGCAACTGTCTCAGGAAGTGCAGCCGCTGCTGGCACTTCTTAATGATGGACGTGGTGTTCCCGTCCCATTTCAGGTCTTCAGAGATCAGTGTGCCGAGAAATTTGAATGAAGAGACCTGTTCTACAGCTTCCCCATTTATTTCAAGGGGCAAGATGGGGTCTTTCTTTCGTCGAGGGTCGATAACGACTTCTTTTGTTTTAAGAACGTTTAGCTCGAGATCATTTTCAGAGCACCACTCAACCACTCTTTGAACCTCCCCCCGGTAAGCGTCCTCATTGGAGTCAGAAATCAGGCCTTCAATGGTGGTGTCGTCTGAGAATTTGATTATGTATGTGGATGGGTGAGCGGAGGTGCAGTCGTTGGTGAAAAGGGTGAAGAGTAGAGGGGACAGAACACAGCCCTGCGGGGCACCAGTGTTTAGAGTGAGTGAGGCAGAGAGTGAGTTGTTGAGTCGGACGACCTGAGGACGGTCAAGCAAGAAGTCTAGAAGCCAGTGGCAGAGAGAGAGAGGGACATCGAGACCAATCAGTTTGTGGAGGAGCTTGTGAGGGATGATCGTGTTGAATGCGGAGGAATAATCAATGAACAACATTCTAGCGTAGGTGCGAGGGTTCTCAAGGTGCTGCAAGACAAAATGAAGACCCATGGCGACGGCATCATCGACGGACCTGTTGGCTTGGTAAGCAAACTGGAGTGGGTCAGACAGGTGACCCGTGAAAGCCCGCAGGTGCCGCAGAATCAACCGCTCCAGGACCTTCATGATGACAGATGTCAGTGCCACAGGGCGGAAGTCATTCAGCTGAGTTACCTTGGGCTTTTTGGGGACTGGGACAATTACTGAAGACTTGAAGCACCGTGGCACAGACATTAAACCAGCTCTGACAATACTTCTCCTAACACACACACACACACAATTAATATGTAAAGAGCATTGAGCATATACATGATTATGCGCTATAGCAAATGTCCATTATTATTATTATTATTATTATTAAAAGTTCTCTTTAAACTACCCTTGAATACCTCCTTCGCCAAAATAACGCTATAATGGCTCAGCTACACTCCTTACATTCACACAGTAACACCCTAATCGTTCAATCAAATGTTAAACAATACAAATCCAAAATCACGACCTCTCGCTACGAAAATCACAGTGGTCTGATCTACCCACGCTACATCTCATTCTCTCGCGCGCACCCGTTCAAACAATAAACCAATCAGAAACCAGCCTCCATACACACCTACAATTAACTACAACACACAATAATCCTCGCGGGAGACGCAACTTGGGTCAGGGGAAAATAATTAAACAGGGACAGATAGAGGGACAAAGAAATGACCGGGAGTAACTTTAAAATAACTTGGGTGACAGAGTACACATTGTCACAAAAGCACACATATACCATGGTAAACACAAAATACTGTTACAATGTGTGCTACTTTTGCAAGTATGATTATAATGGTATTTCACACAGTGTTCACAACCGGTTTAAAATGGAACACTTCTGATCAGTTTAGAGCGTAGCCTTATGAGCCACTGACCAGAACTGAAAGTTTGCAACAAATGAATAAAGGGAGGGTAACGTCTTCTACAAAATGTCCTTTACAAACCCATTTGCCTCCCTTTCTGCTTGATATGGCTGCTCTGTATTCAAACGTAAGACACACACATGACACACATTGATGTTTTGTTAAAAGTATGAAATAAACAGTGTGTGTGTGTGTGTGTGTGTGTGTGTGTGTGTACGTGTGTGTGTCTGTGTCTGTGTGTCTGTGTCTGTGTCTGTGTGTTTGTGCGCGCGCGTGTGTGTGTGTGTGTGTGTGTGTGTGTGTGTGTGTGTGTGTGTGTGTGTGTGCCACCATAATCATTTGTGTTGAAAGTAAAAAGTAGTGGTTAGAGCGCAGAACCATGCAAAGAGCTAGTAGATGTGGATTGGAGAGACCACGGAGCCATTTCAAAACGAACACACTGTGCTCTGTCTACTTAACAATCCACAATCCACGAAATGAGCCTAGTGATAACGTGTAGATTGAGGAGGGTAGATGCCATGAGATGCTGTTGGATAGTATTGAATGCCAAAGAAAAATCAATAAAAACAATGCGTACAAAGAAGGCCAGGCTGCTTTTTCAAGATGGGTTTCGATGTGGTGCACAAGATAGAGTGTTGCGTCATCAGTACTTCTCTGCTGCGTAAAGGCAGAAGGCAACAAGACCATGAAACGTAGTTTCGAGAAAATCTACTTTTCTGTTGGCATTTCTGTTTTGGAATGCAAAGCTTTAAATTATATTTATTTTACTGGTGAAATGCATGGCAGTGTCTTGTGTTTCTGTTATGAATATCAAAACCCACATTTGATTCATCAATTAGAAATAAGGATGTTTGTTGACTCGCTACCTTTTGTCTAATTAATACACGAAACTCATTCACTTAAAAAAATGGTGAAAGGCAGTAAGAGGACGTACTGCTTTCTGCCAAATGATGACCCGACTTAAATCTTGATGACATTTTATTTTGGTCTGGTTGAGAAAAAAAAGGGTAGAAAGCAGCGGAGGACTTACTGCTTTCTGCTAATATAACATCTGAAAAAAATAGAAAATAGTATTAAATGCGTCCAACGTTAACACTACTTTTTTTTTTTAACTGTGATTACACGTCCAGCGATTCCGTACATTTCTGAATGTACAAAAAATTAATCCTTGATAAACATTTGTCTTTTTGTCCGTTTTGTTTAATTGAGATGATTTTTCTTGTTTTCTTGAATTTGAGCACAAACTAAGTCCTCGTCTGTAATCCTCGTTTGCTTCTCTGTTCTCTCTCTCTCATTATAAGCTTTATTGTTTCGCCGTTCCTGTGTCTTTGATATTGTTCAAAAAGACCAATTTTTCTAATAAAAGTCTGATAATGTTGTTAATATATTCACAGTGTAAATATTGACTTCAATGCAAGTATTAACATTAAAATGCTGTTTAGGTTTATTTGGAAGAATAAAATATTCAAATACACGGGCGTTTGAAAAAGTAAAACGAACAATTATGTGTAAATTAAAAAAAAATGGTGGATTAAATATGATAAGTGTTGCTCACTTGGTCTTGTGCTTGCGTTTACAAACGAAGAGGGATAAGGCACTAGAAAGTCTGCACATAAGTTGACCTGGGCCGAGATCGGAATAATTTCCACCCTTAACCCACGGGATTCGAACCCACGACCTTCCGTTGGGGAGGCCGGGGTCTTACCACTAGGCCATTGCGCTCGTCGGATTGTGCAGTTGAGCTGTCCCTTTTCCCCATCCACAATTTCGGAACGTTATTCACACCGTGCACATAAAGCAGCATACCATTGGAAGCATGAGTGGGTTTCGTTGAATAGATCCCATTCACGCTGCGAGTTGAGGATGACTTGCGGGTGACTTCATTCATTGTTGTTACTTGTACATAAGAAACCAGAGCACAAAAGGTGCATGCTTCGTAAGGTAATAATGACATTCTGCCTCCGGTCAAACTGCTTACCGTACACAGGGCCGGACTAGGCGAAGAGGAGGGGTGGGGGGAGGGGGGGTTGCCAGTGGGGGTCAGGGGGCAAAGCCCCCTGAAGCTGATGGGTAGGTCATATTCTGAGATAGCAAAATGGTCGCTCCTTGCATGAAACGGCATAAAATAAACAATAATAAAAAATGTTTTAAATAAGTGAGGTACATGTTTAGGCTAGGGGGGGGGGGGGGGGGGTTGCGCAACCCCCATAACCCCCCCGGTAGTCCGGCCCTGGTACACACATATTTGAACAACAAAGCCAGAACACACGTACAACTGTCCATTCAGTGTTTACAGTACACGTAGGTTATGAGGCCCGAATATCTGAAACTCTGTGGTGATTCATATATTTTGTTATGCGCAGGCGCACGCACAGACAGACAGACAGACGCGGAACGCACTCACTCACACACACACACACACACACACACACACACCCGTCCCCCCTCCACACATACACACAAACACACGCGCACGCACACACACACAGTACACACACACACACACACACACACACACACACACACACACACACACACACACACACACACACTTGTGAACAAAACCGGAGTCGAAGTTTGCAATAGTAACCCGCTTTAGTTTCTTCCTGAAGTCGTTACAAGAAGCGAGTTATACAGACTGCACTAACCGCAACACCAATTCAAGTCAGTGTCTGTAAAGTTGGCACAAATAAAGGAGACGTTTCCGGATTTCAACCGAAAATTAAGCCATGTGCCGAAACAAAGTTGAACTTGGGCTTAGGCACAGTTCTTCTGATAGAAGTTCCACCCGGCTGCATAATTCCAGTTGGATGTGGTCGAGACCACGTAGTGAAAGTGGCAAGTTTTATCGGAATCTCGGACCTCGGTACTCAGGCATGCTGCGTCTTGAGAGCAGATTTGTTTGCATTCGTCATCAGTGCCGGTCTTGTGGTACGCGTTGTTTCCCGTGACGCCGCCTCCAGGGTACGCGAGGTAACTGTCTGTCTTCAGGTCTGTGCATGCTGTAAACAAGTACAGGCCAGTCAAATGTTTAGCACGCCAGGCCAGAGCGTACGCATGATCTACGAACGCATTTAACCACGTATGCATTGGTGCACGCGTGCATAAACACAAGGCCCGGTGTAACACGAGAAAATTACTCCCACGAGATTTTTACTCCGGAGTAAACATTTCGTACGAAAGTGTTACTCCCTTTACGAAAAAAGTACACCCCCCCCCCCTCCCCCATTACACGAGAAAATTACTCCCCACGACAGGTGAGTTCCGAGTAAGCATTTCGTACAAAAATGTTACTCCCCTAAGAATTAAATAACGAATAAATGACTTCACCCTAACACGAGAACTTCCCATGCCAGATGTACGAAATTGTTACTCCCCTGTCCCCTGTAAGTCCTGGTGGTGGAAGGGGTGGAGGCCGGGAGGGAAGCGCGACATTCGTTTGTGCGAGATCACATAATTATTGGCATCATCCCTTCGCCCGCATACCATTTTCACGTACGAGATTTTTACTGGAAGTAAAAAAAAAATGTGGAGTACAAATTTCGTAAAGGGAGTAGATTTTTCGTGCCTTGGGGAGTTCTTTTCTCGTACAAAAGGTGTACTCGGAATACAAATTTCGTACGAAATTTTTACTCCGGAGTAAAAATTTCGTGGGAGTAACTTTCTCGTGTTACACCGGCGCTCACCTATGTAATTTCAGCAGGACACACTGCAGATTATTACAGCCCGCTACACGCTGCATGAAAAGAAAACAGGCCAAGTACTCGTCACAATCCCTATCGCGGCATCAATAATATGCAGTGCGTCGTCTGTGCCGCTGACACTACGCAGGTATAATCTGCCCTTAACGCAGATTACTGCATTAATGCCATTTGACTTGTTTTGCAAAACTCTACCGTTTGAAAGGTTACAGGAAACACTGCTGCAGGCGAATTGACTGTTACCAAAGACTCTTTGTTGTTACTTACAAGACACGCAGGCTCTACGGCCGACGGAGTAGAAGGATCCAAAGGCATATAGGCACTTTCCCAGGTAACACTGGGAGTTGGCTGGGCCGCACACACCACCAGTATTGTTGCACGCTGTCCCAAGCCATTCTGACAGACACAACAATACACAGATCATTACATTACAAGTAGCCTGTATCTATCGTTGCCGACACAATAATACAGATTGTGACATTACAAGTAGCCTGTATCTATCATTGCAGACACGATAATACATAGATGATGACATTACAAGCAGCCTGTATATATCATTGCAGACACAATAACACTCAGTTACTGACCTTACAAGTAGCCTTAATCTATCATTGCAGACACAATAATACTCAGATAATAACATCACAAGTAGCCTGTATCTATCATTGCAGGCACTCTGCATGTTCTTATGGACTGTCAGTAGAAAAGACAACAGAACTTATACGAATAACAGTTCGGGTTCCCGAGTTACTTCCTCGACTGTCATCGATCCTTCAGCTCAGACACTGGCCATTGTTGGTGGACAACGGACGTCTTGATGGGTAAATGTCATACTTGTGCAACATATGGCTATATAACCCTTTCCGCAAAAATGGAGAGGTTGCAATCAAATAAAACTCCAACATTACTTATTTGGATTTTAGTCATGGCTTTTTAGATCCTCCACATTCTTAATTTTTTTCAGCTCAGACACCTACCAATACCTATTCTTCTTCTTCTTCTTCTTCTTCTTCTTCTTCTTCTTCTTCTTCTTCTTCTTCTGCGTTCACGGACTTAAACTCCCACGTACACTCGTGTTTTTGCACAAGTGGATTTTTACGTATATGACTGTTTTTACCCCGCCATTTAGGCAGCCATACGCCGCTATCGGAGGAAGCATGTGTGTGTGTGTGTGTGTGTGAGTGTGTGTGTTCGTGTGTGCGTGAGCGTGTGTGTGTGTGTGTGTGTGTGTGTGCGTGAGCGTGTGTGTGTGTGTGTGTGTGTGCTTTCGAGGGATTATTTCTTGACCCTTGCCCACCTCCTGCAATGTTCTCCCATAAACTACGGAAGCACATACGCACGGTCTCAGTCAAAGACGCGTAGTAACCTCGAAGCTGATGAATTCACAGACAGATAGGTAGACTTGAACTTATGTATAGACACAGCCGGATAGACGGACAGAAAAAAGACAGACACAGAAATAGATACAGACACAGAAACAGATACAGACTGACACACACACACACACACACATACACACACATATACACACACACGCAGACACTCACACACACACACACACACACACACACACACACACACACACGCACGCACACACACACTCACATACACCACGACCCTCGTCTCGATTCCCCCCTCTATGTTAAAACATTTAGTCAAAACTTGACTAAATGTAAAAAGGAAAGGCCCTGCTTCTCAACGTGGGGTAGGCCTACGAAATTCAAACACACACACACACACACACACACACACACACACACACACACACACACACACACACACACACACACACACACACAGATATCCTGAGGGCCAGTGCATAGCGTCACCCCTAAAATGCACTCATGGACTGAGTTGTAAGCGATTGGACTCGTCTACTTTGGTCAGTGCGGCTAGGGAGGGCTGTTCCAAGTACAAAGCGTTCGCATGATCGCCCCCAATATGCATGCATGGACACGGCCGTCAGCGAAGAGATGGGTCCATTTACTCGAAAGTAGGTAGAGAGGGTAGAATTGAGTTTGCCGCGAACAGTTCGCCGCGAACATAGCGTTGCCTACAACATAAAAACTTGTTGTCTCTTCGCGAACAGAGCGTCCCTCTATATGCAACGCACCCCAGGTGTTCTCAGGTACCTGTCAAGATGTTTTTCGACACACGTCGTCCATCTGTTAAACGTGTCGTCTCGCTGTTGCAACGCTTTGTTCCTTTACTAAAGCTGTTTTTCGCCACTGTTGGAGCATAATTATTGTTGCTTGGTTGAAATGAATTAAAAAGGATTAGTCCTTTTCGAACTTTGTTTAACTGCTTTATTTCTGAGAGGATTTTGTTGAAGCGTTTGGTTGGAATGCTTGATTTCGTTGTTGACATGTTTTGGCATTTTATTCAAAGCATGTCATTCAAGATTAAGGAAAAGCTGCGTTCGTTCGTTGTGAGTACTTTGTTGTTCCCCTATCCAAATGATTAGCATGTTTCTTTATATATTTTCCTAATCAATGTTGGATTTTTTTCCTTTGGCTGGTAGTGGTTGTTTTATGTTTCTGTTCAATGTCTGTTGAAATGCACCATTCCTTTTTTTTCAACACTGCGTTCGTTTGTTAAAATGCAAGATCTCTTCTCTTCTCGTGTTCCGTCAAATGCAGAGTCACCAGGAAGCCGTGCTACGCGATGACGATATCTAGCAACTGGGGAATCCGTATCTCTGTTAGGAAACGCTACCGTTGCTGAGCTTTGGTTCAGTTTTGTGTGTTGCATGTAGTTGACTTATTTGTACTTTGTGGGAAAGTACCGATATTATATTTTGTAAACACAATATTTATGCTTGGACGAGAATGCAGGTGAACTTTCTGGTCCTGTCAAAACAAGTTGTTTACCACGCTGTTTGTAGTGTGAGTTCGTGGCGTTCGTTCGGATTAAGTGCGTCGGCGCTTTTGATGTACGTCACAGAGAACGTCACTATTCTAGTCCATAGACGGTTCGTATATAATGTAGTTGTATCATGTTCGGTCTGGAATATTCTCGAGATTGAGTATTTACTATATATGCCAGCGCGATTTGAATGTTAAAAAAGCTTCTATTTGAGTTCTGCTACGATGTGCAGTTGTATGTATGGAATGCTGAATAAATCCTCGAACTCAATTTGACGAGTTGTTTTCTGTTGCTGCGAAGACGGGCGACGTAGAATAAAAGAACACAACTATACGACGTTTGAGAACTTGTGGCAATCTCAAGTGTCGTGTAACAATTGGGGGCCAAGCCAAGGATCTACGTTTAACGCCAAGGGTTTTCCAGCAACAAGGACCAGTGTCAAGACAGTCACAGGAGGTAGCCATCAATCGGGTGTATCCTGAGGGATCAGTATTGAGACTACGGAACCGTGGATTCGGTGTGACTGGTGAAGAGTTTGGTAATCGCCGCAGCTCGGTACGGTGAGCGACGCCGGAGTGTATCGGGATTACAGAGGTTAGCTGCCGTTTGGACGAGACGGACTTCGTCGCGGAGCTAGTGCATTAATACTACGAAATACGACTGGGGTACGTCGTGTACGTATCGTGAGCAGAGTGCGCCGTCACGTTAGACGAGGAGGGTGGCAGCCTGCGTCTACGAAGGTGAACAGCGACGAGAGAAGCATCGGAGGTGCAGTAGAGACTGTGTTCTTTTAGAAGACTACATTCGTCTACGTTCGGGGCTGTGAAAGAATACAGACGAACGCACCGGAAAAGACCAGAATGGCTGAGTTCTGGGGAAAAGGAATTGAACTGGGACTAAAAGGCAAGCAGTTGACGGAGTTCGTCGAGTCCCAGACACGACTGCTGGCGCAGCGTGAAGAAAGACAAGCGCAGCGTGAGCGAGAAGAAAAAGAAAGACAAGCGCAGCGTGAGCGTGAAGAAAGACAAGCGCAGCGTGAGCGTGAAGAAAGAGAAAGAGAAGCACAGCGTGAAGAAAGGAAAATGGAGCTGAAACGCGTAGAGCTCCAAATAGAAATGGAGACGAAGCGTTTAGAGCTTCAGACAGAAATGGTGCGTGTTCAAAATGAGCACGAGGCACCACGCCAAAGAGATAACCAGCAGCAAATGTTACACAGGGCACCGAAACTTCCAGCATTCGCTGACGGGAAGGACCAGATCGACTGCTACCTTGCAAGATTCGAGAGGTTCGCTGAGAGTGCTAGATGGCAGCGCGACGACTGGGCGATTCAACTCAGCGCACATTTGACTGGGGCAGCACTTGAGGTCTACACTAGACTCTCAAATGATGACGCCAGAGACTATGATGTACTGAAGGAAGCTCTGTTGCGTTGCTACAACTTCACTGAAAGGGGCTACCGTCAACGCTTCCGCGAATGCCAGCCATTGTCTGGAGAGACACCGAGCCAGTTTGTGGAGCACCTGTCGTCATACCTGCAGAAGTAGGTGGAGTTATCAGGTGAAGAGCAGTCATACGAGAGTCTGCGGGACTTGATCGTGAAGGAGCAGTTCCTTAATGCCTGCCCGAAGGACCTGGCGACCCGCTTGGAAGAGCAAAAACTGCGGGGTTTGAAGTGGCTCGAACCAACAACTATGTGCGAGCAGCGTCATACTTCCAAGGGCTGCCGAGCAAGTGGCTACACCATCGGACGTGGAAGAATGTATATCTGATGGCCAGCTTCTACTCGCCAATGGCAGGTCAATCTCTGTCGTCGCCAGCGCAGCTGTGTCAGTGTCGAACATGCCCGTGCCCGTGCCCGTGTCGAAGGGATTTGTTGAGAAGCAGGAAGTGACTGTTCTCAGAGATTCGGGCTGCAATGGAGTCATTGTCAAAGAGGATCTGGTGCCAACAGAGAAGTTCACTGGTGACTTCAAGTGGACGCTCATGGCTGACAGCAAATGCGTGAAGGCACCAGTGGCAAAGATCCAGATAGATACTCCATATTTCACCGGAGAAGTTGAGGCCGTCTGCCTGAAGAAGCCCTTGTACGATCTACTAATTGGGAATATTGGGGGTGCCAGACGTCCTGATGACCCTAATTTCGAATGGAGAATGGGCTCAGCTCAGCCTGCTGCTGAGGAGGAAGACCCACTGCCATTCGCGAATGAAGATATCAGCGAACTGTTACGAGATGACAGAGCCACTGTGCATCGCCGCGACCAGCCGCAGGTTGTAAGCGCTGTGACGACCAGAGCCCAGGCGAAGAAGGACAAAACAACTACGCCACTCAGGGTCACCAACAGTTCTGCAACTGCTGTCGTGGACAGGGATCGGCTGATTCAGCTACAGGAAGCTGACTCGACCTTAACAAAGTACAGGAGTCGTCCTGTCAAGGAGATGACCAAGGGCGAAGGCACTGTGCACTTTGAAGTGAAGGCCAAGATTCTGTACAGAATGTTCCAGCACGCGAGAGTCAACGGTGGGAAGCCATTACGTCAAGTTCTGATGCCTCAACCACTTAGGCGCCAGGTGATGGAGGTGGCCCACGACTCTATTATGGGAGGTCACCTGGGTGTCAAGAAGACATCGGACAGAATCCAGGCTGCGTTTTACTGGCCAGGACTGCATGCAGATGTGACTCGATTCTGCCGATCGTGCGATATTTGCCAGAAAACCATACCTCGAGGAAGGGTCCCGAAAGTGCCGTTGCAGAAGATGCCTTTGATCGACCGACCTTTCAAGAGGGTGGCCATTGACCTCATCGGCGAGATCAAACCGCCAAGTGAAGAGGGTCATCGTTGGGTACTGACCCTGGTAGACTATGCAACCAGGTACCCAGAAGCCGTGCCTCTGAAGAAAATTGACACCGAGACTGTTGCCGAGGCACTTGTGGACATTTTCAGCAGAATTGGGGTTCCTGAAGAGATCCTCACAGACCTGGGGACACAGTTTGTCTCTGAATGCATGGAAGAGGTCAACAGGCTGCTGAGCATTCGTCACTTGACTACGACACCCTGTCACCCGATGTGCAATGGGCTGGTAGAAAAATTCAATGCGACGCTGAAGTCCACGCTGAAGAAACTATGCAGTGAGCAGCCAAGGCAGTGGCATCGCTACATCAATGCCTTGCTGTTTGCATACAGGGAGGTGCCACAAGAGTCCACTTGATTCTCCCTGTTCGAGCTGATGTACGGGCGGACCGTGAGAGGCCCGATGCAAATACTAAAGGAATTGTGGACGAAAGATGTGGACACACCTGAAGTGAAGAACAGTTACCAGTACGTGTTTGAGTTGCGAGAGAAACTGGAGGAGACTCTCGAGATTGCGAGAGAAAACTTGAGAAAGTCTCAGGATAGCGGAAAGCACTACTACGACCGCAAAGCCGTAAACAGGAAGTTTACACCAGGTAACAAAGTGCTGATACTGCTCCCCACTGATCACAACAAACTACTGATGCAGTGGAAAGGCCCATACGAGGTTGAGGCCGTGGTAGGGATCAACGACTACAAGGTGAATGTCGGCAAGAAGTCCAAGATCTACCACGCTAACCTCCTGAAACTGTATGTGGAGAGACCTCCGGAAGCAGTACAGGTCGCAGCAAGTGTGGAAGAACCAGCCGAACTAGACGAGTTCGATGGTGAGGAACTACTGGAGTTGGGAGACCTCCACAAGAAAGAGGGAGTGGATGACGTCAAGTTAGGACCTGACCTGACAGAAGACCAGCAGAAGGAGCTGCATGATTTTATGGGCGACTTCACCCATAGGTTCTGTGATGTTCCAGGCTCTACGTCCTTGGTCGAACATGAAGTCCACCTCACATCTGACGTTCCTGTTCGCTCAAAACCATACCCTATCCCGTTTCAGGCTCGGGAATCCTTGAAGAAGGACATCGACAACATGTTGAAGATGGGGGTCATCCGTGAGTCATCATCCCCTTACTCATCTCCCGTTGTTGTTGTCAAGAAGAAAGACGGCACAAACAGGGTATGCATTGACTTCAGGAAAGTCAATAAGATCACCGTGTTTGACCCTGAACCAATGCCGACGGCAACTGATCTATTCCGACAGTTAACCGGCAGTAAGATCTTCTCAAAGATCGATCTCAGCAAGGGATATTGGCAGATTCCTGTGCACGAAGAGGACATACCAAAGACCGCCTTTGCAACTCCAGACGGAACGTATGAGTGCCTGCGGATGCCTTTTGGCATGGTGAACAGTGGTGCTACCCTGAAGAGGGGAATGCGAAAAATGCTCAAAGGAATGAAGAATGTTGTGTACTACTGGGATGATCTGCTAGTCCACACGGAGACCTTTGCGGAGCATCTGGAGACTTTGAGGGAACTGTTTTCCCGCCTGACAAAAGCTAATCTGACCGTGAGACCCAGCAAGTGCATTTTGGGGACCGACAACGTTGACTTCATAGGTCATTCACTGAAGGAAGGTCAAAAGGGGCTTTTGTTGGAAAACGTCACCAAGATCCTCAATGCGCCACGTCCTGAAACCAAGAAGCAGGTGCGATCCTTCCTTGGATTGGCTGGGTACTACAGAGAGTTCATTCCAAACTTCGCCGCCATAACGGCGCCTTTGTCGGACATGACCCGAAAAGGATGCCCCAACCGAATACTCTGGGGACTAGCTCAGGAGAAGGCATACCAGACCGTGCGCGACCTGATGTCACGAGACCCGGTGCTACGCCTTCCTGATACTGCCAAAGAGTTCATCTTGCGTACAGACGCATCGGACGAAGGGATCGGCGCCATGCTGATGCAAGAGCATGGAGGTAAACCGTTTCCGGTCAGCTATGCCAGCAAGAAGCTGTCAGGAGCCGAGAAGAACTACTCGACCATGGAGAAAGAGTGTTTAGCCATCGTGTGGGGAATCAAGAAATTTGAACTCTACCTCCAAGGGGTGAAATTCGTGCTTCAGACTGATCACAAACCCCTCACCTACCTGAATTCTGCGAAGTTTGTGAATAATCGTATCATGAGGTGGGTGATGTACTTGCAGAACTTTGATATGCAAGTGGAATCGATCAAAGGTTCAGACAATGTTGGAGCAGATTTTCTCAGCCGAGTATGTGAGTAAAACTGTGTTCATTCTCCAACAGACTAATGTACATACCTGGATTTCAATCTGTTATGTATACATAATATGTGTACAGGTAGCGTTTCAATGATTGAAAGAAATTAGGTAAATTTCTTCTGGTGTTGGGGGTAATGTTAGGAAACGCTACCGTTGCTGAGCTTTGGTTCAGTTTTGTGTGTTGCATGTAGTTGACTTATTTGTACTTTGTGGGAAAGTACCGATATTATATTTTGTAAACACAATATTTATGCTTGGACGAGAATGCAGGTGAACTTTCTGGTCCTGTCAAAACAAGTTGTTTACCACGCTGTTTGTAGTGTGAGTTCGTGGCGTTCGTTCGGATTAAGTGCGTCGGCGCTTTTGATGTACGTCACAGAGAACGTCACTATTCTAGTCCATAGACGGTTCGTATATAATGTAGTTGTATCATGTTCGGTCTGGAATATTCTCGAGATTGAGTATTTACTATATATGCCAGCGCGATTTGAATGTTAAACAAGTCGCGTAAGGCGAAAATACAATATTTAGTCAAGTAGCTGTCGAACTCACAGAATGAAACTGAACGCAATGCCATTTTTCAGCAAGACCGTATACTCGTAGCATCGTCAGTCTACCGCTCATGGCAAAGGCAGTGAAATTGACAAGAAGAGCGGGGTAGTAGTTGCGCTAAGAAGGATAGCACGCTTTTCTGTACCTCTCTTTGTTTTAACTTTCTGAGCGTGTTTTTAATCCAAACATATCATATCTATATGTTTTTGGAATCAGGAACCGACAAGGAATAAGATGAAAGTGTTTTTAAATTGATTTGGAAAATTTAATTTTGATAATAATTTTTATATATTTAATTTTCAGAGCTTGTTTTTAATCCGAATATAACATATTTATATGTTTTTGGAATCAGCAAATGATGGAGAATAAGATAAACGTAAATTTGGATCGTTTTATACATTTTTATTTTTTTTTACAATTTTCAGATTTTTAATGACCAAAGTCATTAATTAATTTTTAAGCCACCAAGCTGAAATGCAATACCGAAGTCCGGGCTTCGTCGAAGATTACTTGACCAAAATTTCAACCAATTTGGTTGAAAAATGAGGGCGTGACAGTGCCGCCTCAACTTTCACGAAAAGCTGGATATGACGTCATCAAAGACATTTATCAAAAAAATGAAAAAAACGTTCGGGGATTTCATACCCAGGAACTCTCATGTCAAATTTCATAAAGATCGGTCCAGTAGTTTAGTCTGAATCGCTCTACACACACACACACACACACACACACACACACACACACACACACACACACACAGACACACACACACACACACACACGCACACACGCACATACACCACGACCCTCGTTTCGATTCCCCCTCGATGTTAAAATATTTAGTCAAAACTTGACTAAATATAAAAAGCTTCTATTTGAGTTCTGCTACGTTGTGCAGTTGTATGTATTGAATGCTGAATAAATCCTCGAACTCATTTTGACGAGTTGTTTTCTGTTGCTGCGAAGACGGGCGACGTAGAATAAAAGAACACAACTATACGACGTTTGAGAACTTGTGGCAATCTCAAGTGTCGTGTAACAATCTCTTGCCTTACTCTCTTATCGTGACCTACTTCCTCCTGGCTTGATAAAAAGGCCGTGCATTCAGCTTTAAAAAGATACAACTATCGCATTATTTCATTTCAGATCGTAAGCGGAAAATGGTCGATGCACACCATATTACATGCTGAAGATGTTCACTAAAACTTAAGCAGAACCTATAAACAGAACAAACGAATGTTCATTTTCCAACAATGTGGAAATAAAATCGTGCTACATGCATAGAGGTTTACACATTTTACGTAACTTATGTGCAGCAAATGAAAAGGTAAAAAAAAAACCAGTTCACTTTCCTCTGAAAATGATGATCAAAATCGGGTTTGTGTTGGTTTGGTTTCTAGTCTCAAACTGTGGTTCTACCAGGGATGTGGTGTGTACGCTGAAGCACCTTGCCCAAAATGGAACACTGATGGACTGCAGCCACATGCATCTGACGTCACTCTCTGACATATATATCTCTGACGTCACATCGCTGGACGTCAGTTATAACCAGCTGTCAGAGTGGCGTTCAAGTTCTCTTTCTGGTCTCTCCAGCCTACGTCACTTTAATATCAGACACAACGATCTACAGGAACTAGACCAGCACGCGTTTCAAGGACTGGAAGAGTTGGAGACTTTGGACCTGAGCTATAACAACCTGACCGCACTGGCCAGCCGGACCTTCGCCAACCTTCCGCACCTACAACGACTGTGGCTAGGCCACAACCAGGTCACCACCCTCGGGACGGACGTCTTTGAGAACCTGACTCACCTCCGTCACCTTGACCTGGGCCACAATCACCTGCAGGTCTTGTACAACAACACCTTCTCCAGTCTCGCTCACCTCAACTGGCTGGGGCTGGGGTCCAACCGCTTGCAGAGACTGGAGGCTGGCGCCATGACAGGGCTGGACAGACTGATCAACCTGGACTTGTCTGACAACAAACTGCAGCTGACGTCGTCAGTCTACCCGGCCCGGGTCTTCGCCTCGCTGGGGCGGCTGCAGCTTCTGCATCTGGAGTACAACGATGACGATCCGAACGGTGAATATCCTGACAACGTGTTCAGTGACCTCGTCTCTCTGACGTTCTTATCCATCGATACGTTTAGTGAGGTGTTCTTTGGACGGAACTTTGCAGCTCTGCGCAATATTGTTTCCCTCGAATTGAGTCATAGCTGTAAAATCAATTATATTGCGAACACGTCATTTGAGGGCTTTAAGAACTCGACACTTTCTTTCATCCATTTTGGGGGTTGTTCGCTTCAAATTATTGAAAAGTGTGCATTCTGCCAACTTCCTGCGTTGGACAGATTATGGTTCATTGACTCGGACTTCCAGACTCCCAACCACATACTGGAATCTCTGTACGGCCTCCAGCACCAGACTATGACTGAAATCAAATTGCACGGCATTGGCGATTACTTGCCTTTTTACCACGTCATCGACAGTCATTCAACGAAATACTTAAGGAACATCTGTGTCAAGAACTTCGCAATGTCGTCCTGCAATATTCAGCGAATAGTAGGAAACGCCGTGACAGTGCAAAACACCCCTTTCTTCAGATGCTTGGAACACGTGGATCTTTCAATGAATGCAATTATTGGAGATACATCCACTGTTTTTAAATTGTTGATGTCAAATGGTCCTTTACGATCTCTGGCAGTGCAGGATCAGGTTAAGTTTACCATCACAGAAGCTCAGTGTTTAGTCAGTCAAGATTTTCAATGCAAAGGCTATTTCCGTAATGGTGGTTACGATGAGAACACATACACGATGGGGTTTCGAACCCCAATGAATATGTCATATCTAAACATATCCTCAGTCTTCCCACACCTGAATCCCTTGCCAGTGAATTGGACGTTTCCCTCTGCAAAGCATTTAAAGACTTTGGGTCTGTCCTATCTTGGATTTGCCAACTGTCGCATGACATTTTATGGTCTCGAAAATCTTGAAACACTCAGCTTGAATGGGAACTATTGTTACAACATGACGGAACAGATGTTTGATTTTCTGGACAGTCTGTCAAAATTGAGTTTGTCAAACTTGGGATTTAACCCGCAGTTCTTGAAGTCACGCGGTTGGCGCTTGTTTCAAAACGTGGATCAGCTGCAGTTTTTGGACCTGTCCCGGAACGAACTCTTCTTCACAGATCCTGACATGTTACGTGTACAGCGCCGTCTAAAAGAACTAGACTTCTCCAACAACCGACTCCAGAAAATGCCTGTCAATCTGGATAACCATGGTGACCTGAGGATGCTTGACCTTTCCCACAACTCTCTGAGCACACTGACGTCATCAGAACGATCAGCGTTGGACAATCTTGCCAGTCGCCATGCATTCAGGTTGTATGAGTGTCTGTCTGTAGATTTTATTTGATTGTTGTTGCTTTTTTGGTCCAGCGGACCATAGAGGCCAAATCAGGACCCCCTGTCTGTAGATACTGTGAGCATACTTGAATTTATGATAACAATAAGAATACCAGCACTGTTGTCCATTAAAGTGAGTACATCAACACGTTTTTGAAACATCTACCTGCCTGTAAATAATTTAAGACACATATTTTGATAATAACTATTGTAATTCAATCAAGTGGGCGTTTTAATGAAACAGATCATGTGATTGGTCAGAATGCCCGAACTCATTTAAAATTACCGGTCATTAATTGTCGATGTACACTCACTAAAAAAGCCATTAACAACCTGCAAGCGACGCGCATTGATACAACCTCAATTAGTCTCGGTTAGCTTTGAGGGTCATTTTTACAAGTAGGAAATATGAAGGCCAACGAAATAACAAGACCATAAGTTATGCGAAGTGATGACGTCGCATACGTGGCGTAAGTTGATGCGTGAATTCTTCGGGACTTGTCAGTCGATTCCAAAGATCGCTTTTTTTATGAGAAGAATTTGTTTTAGAGTTTGCTCTCACGAAACCCGTCCAAAAAAAAAGGGAAAGTGTATGTGAAAGAAAACAAAACAGGAGCAGAGGGATAAGATAGGACTACAGAGACAGATTTCTTGGGACTTGACCCTTGCAGGTCGGTGGACTGAAAGTAGTGTGTGAACAGAACAGAACCAATTCTGTCTGTTTACAACCGCATGAAAGCAGGAAAGAGATCGTCGTCAGATTAAATTACATTAACATTAACATGCTTCCATTTGAAACTTCCCCGTCTTCATCGTGGATTGACGCCCTCCAAAAGTCTCGTTGAAGCCCCCCGTCGCTTCGCTCCGTCGGGCTTCAATTACCTTTGGTCCGGGGTCAATCCACGATGACGACCTCGAAGTTTCAAATGGAAGCATGTTAATGTGTAATTAGGACATAGTAATACAGCAATAAGAAATCTGACAGACACATGAAGTAGGAAATATGAAGGGTGACCCCCACAATAGTGCTACTATACTGTCTACATCTATTGACAGAAATTACTTCCTATTTGGTATACATTAACTTCAATCTATGCATGGCCTTTCTAAAAAGTGGAAAATGTGTAGATTAAATGGTCTGACATTTGTGCGACTTAAACAATTGTTTTACATTAGCTGGGGTCGACCCAACAGAACGAGGTTTGACATTGAGCGGTATAGCTTACCTAATTTGATTCCTTTAGATTTTTAAGGTAGTTCACTGGACCCGTTAAATATAATTTGGTTTCTCCCAAAAATTGGTTATTTTTTAAGTTCGATCTGTCTGCTATGCATTCAGCATAAAACAATATAGGGTAGTGGGTTCGTTTCGGAGCTATGAGTCTCGGAAGACAGTGCCCGTTTTGAATTTTGGACCGAAAAATCGAAAAATGGGTATGTTTTGAAAACGGCCAATTACACAAACATCTGCATAATCATTTAAAAAATATCACCCAAAGCAGCAATGGGCAGGTAACGAAGTGCACTGGTAAACGAAAATGTTGCGCATACTCAAACTTTGTGACGTCACGTCTTTTGCCAGAGTTTATTTTAAATTTGTTCCTCATGTTGAGGTATTTTATTGCTGGTAGCCTGGAAATAAATTACGATTTGATGAGATGGGTTGTAAACGCAAGAGCGATCAAAACGGCATTAAAAAAACCAAAAAAAACCGACAGGTTGGTAGTGTTTTTAGGGGGGGTTCACTCCCTTGATTAACCCCACCCTTTGCACTATTACTGTCCAGTGTGCCTCAGAAAAATATGTGTCACGATAATGTAAAGGGCTGTTGTTCGATCATTTGTCTCACATATATGAGCCAACTAAATTATGTTTTTAATAACCACTGTTACATATGACCTCTGTTGAAAGTCAAAGGTCACCGCAACTTTGAAAGGCCACAAGTCCGATTCAAATGTAATAAAAACGCCAATCAAAAGGTGGAGGTCACTTGTTTGATACAAGTGTAATAATAAAAATTAATAATCAAGGCTTGGTTTATAATTTTGCTTAATAGTGCGTACTGTTATTTGTTACGGTTTGAAGGCTGGGACGTTTTGAGGGTGGAATTAAAGCAAGTTTTCGCCTTATGGGCCCCTTATGCCTCGAAGGACTTCAATTATTGTATTATCTGCTGCCAGCGTACAGTAGAAAGAGGGCTGCATACACAAGACACTTGTTCTTAATACTACTGGCTGTTATTCTAGTTCAAACACCGGTTTTAACATGTGGTATTCTGATGCAATCACGCTGTGAGCATCACGGGTTGGGAGACACTCTCTTACCTGCTACCGGAGCTTCAATGTTAGCTTTGGTGATTATTACGATGTCACTGGCAAAGAGAACGGCTTTGTACCGATTTCATTAGATGCCCACGTGTTTTTGACCTCGTGGTTGGTAGGCGTGTCGCATTGTTTTTATTTCTGGCGGTGTCGTCATTTTCTGACGTCATTTGTTCTGGGCCGCGTCACCACACTTCCGCTGCCTGAAAAATGTGACGTTTGTTCTATTTACGTCATTCGAATGTTCGACGTGTTCTTCTTCTTCTTCTTCTTCTTCTTCTGCGTTCCCTGTTCGATGTGTTCGAATTCCCAGCCTGCCAGGAAAAAATGGCGACACAACTCAGTGGCTTCCCTTTGTGTATGAAGAGTAATATCCCTGTCTCCATTTGACCTGCCTTAACTTTTGCTATTATTTGAATATCTGAGTATACAAAAACACCCAATACACCTCCCCCCCCCCCCCCCCCCCTTCGGTGACCTGAAGACATCATGCGGTTGCAGCGAGGCTCTAGGCAATCCCAAGACACGAAAGCGTTGGTGTCACTGACAATTCCGTAGCTGTAATACTGAACACATTTTGGAGAGACGGATAAAGTCGGACAACCCATAAATATTTACCTTCAGACTGGAATGTTTGTGCAATGGTCGTGAAGCAATTGAATTTCAAGCACACCAACTAGGAAGATATTCGCTAAAATCAAATGACTTGAAAAAATGACCCCTTTTGTTCTAAAGTTACACTCACAAAAAAGTTACAAAATTCATCAATGACATGAACGCATTCCCCGATGGACAAAGCCGTGATCCTGTCTGTAATTGCTGTCTGTAATTCTAGGTTAGTGACTGTCTGATGTTGGTTATGGTATACTAGGTCATTGGAATAATCCCAGAGGAAACAATATGGAGGGCTTAAATCGGGTCAGTTTGGCCACCACTCATTTTCAAACCTCGTATTGTTGAGTCGATCCCCGAAATTGGAAACCTTTTTTTTTTTAAATCGCGCAAAAATCAGACCATTTATACTACCAAATGTGTTACATGGTTATGCATAGACTGAAGTTAAAGTACACTAAATATAAAGTTATTCGGTCAACAGATGTAGAAGTTATCAGCATTTTTGTGGGTGGCATTGTTTTGGGGTCAGCCTGTATTTAATAAGTCAATGGCTAATATTGAGATGACATTAAGATACAAATAAAAGCATTATTCTTAATATCTATCACAATCATGATATAATTAATTTCTTCTAACCCTGCATGTTATTCATTGTACAGAAAAACAATCACATACAAATATCACAGAATCAATGATATTTTTGTTACACTTGTGCTAAAACGGGGATAATATGTGACATACTGTTTGTGTTAATAAAAAAAAAGGTGAGGGAGACAAAGCACAACCCTGTGGGGCTCCTATGTTTAAAACAATTTGGTCAGAGAGCACAGAGGTACCAAAACAAACGAATACTAAGGCTGACACGCTGTGGTCTATTGCATAGGAATCAACTCTCTGATCCCAAAAATCAGTTTACCATTCACATTTAAAAGCATTAACCTCTGTACGAGTACATGGGGTTGTGTTGTATTTAAAATAGAATAAAAGTCCATATATAGAACTTTCAAGTAAGTGCCACAGGGCAAAGCTCATTCCGGTATATCTTCCTCCCCGCCATGCATTCAGGTTGTATGTGTGCCCGTAATTGGGTTCTGATATCGATACCTTCCTTGTACTATAACAACAATCTACACAACCCGGGATCTTTAGCCTGTGATAACCACACCCTCAATCTACGAGGTATGATCCAAACAAAATGATCAAATGTGATTTTTGCGGAGACTGTTTGGCGTGTCTGGCCCAAATAATAGTAGCCATTAGAACTACTCTCTTATTACATCGATGCAACGTCACAAATGCCTGAGCCAATCAAAAGACGCCTTAAAATGGCCTTATTTGGGGTTGCTTTTGAGCTTTGATTTGATAGCTTTTTTTAGGTCTTGGATACAATGAAACTTCTTGGCAAAAGTCTGATTTTCAAAGAGGGTATAATTCAGAAATCACAAGGGGTGACATCAAGTCTGGAGAATGTGTAAGACAAAAATGGGATCATTTGGAATTATAGGAATGGACATACGGCCCTTCTTTTGTAGAGACTGGCAATTTCATGGAGGTGAATGGAAGTCTGGGTTTCGCAGTTTGGTCGCTAACGACTTAACTCGTAAGTAAGTTTGGGTAAAAAGGTTTCTGCATAGTGTGTGACAATGACGGTGCTGTTCGCAGACAGAATAGCGACAGCAACGGGACCTTTGTTTGGATCCTACCTCGTACAGCCTGTCTCTTGTCTGCGCAGAGTGGATTTTATTTGCTTTCATAATTATTTTTACAATGGATGCATTTGTTTATTAGTAATATTAATTCAGCCAGCTTTCCCCAGTCAATGCAGAAATAAGCCATTGTTGAATGTGTGTGCATGTTCTTGATGGAAAATGTCATAAATCTCACGCCTGGACCACTGTGTTGTGGTCCACACGTTCGTTCACACGGCCGGGAAGTAGGTTGATTTTAGCTGGTTAGGACTTGCTGTGCGGAGCACGAATTGTATCTTGAAAGACGGGCGTAGTGGATAAGACATCGGCCTCCTAATCGGAAGGTCGTGAGTTCAAATCCCGGTCGCGGCCGCCTGGTGGGTTGAGGGTGGAGAATGTTTCGATCTCCCAGGTCAACGAATGTGCAGACCTGCTAGTGGCTTATCCCCCTTCGTATGTACACGCACGAACAAAACCAAGTGGGCACGAACAGTATGCTGTAATCCATGTCAGAGTTCGGTGGGTTATAAAAACAAGACAATACCCATCATGCTTTCCTCGAAATCCGCGTATGCTGCCTGAATGGCGGTGTAAAAACGGTCACACACGTAAAATCCACTCGTGCAAAAATATGAGTGAACGTGGAAGTTTCAGCCCATTAACGAAGAAGAAGAAGAAGAAAAGTATCTTGGATAAAATAAATATTTTGTTTTTGTTGGGCGTTTTGAATATGTGTCTCTGCTTGCCCATAGCATGCCTGATATCACCTTCATCCTTGAAACATTAAACACATCACTGCTTTTCTGCTTCAATT
This sequence comes from Littorina saxatilis, assembly GCF_037325665.1. Taxonomy (NCBI): domain Eukaryota; kingdom Metazoa; phylum Mollusca; class Gastropoda; order Littorinimorpha; family Littorinidae; genus Littorina; species Littorina saxatilis. The sequence continues at coordinate 15,993,702 of NC_090246.1, forward strand.
TAAAAAGAAATCGGTATGTGTTACTGCAGTTTGCATTCAAAGAACAGTAGGCGGCTTGAACTCTTGTTACACAAAGGTTTTGTATTTGGGGCACGCATGCATCAAATTAATTGTACATGTATAGAGAATACTACATGGCTTGCTGTGTCGTACCAGATTTACACGAGTTGTCTTTTTAAATATTAAACTGCGAGCGAAAGCGAGCTGTTCACTATTTGAAAAAGCAACGAGTGTAAATCTGGTACACAACAGCAAGCCATGTAGTATTCTGTTTATCCTACATACTGTACTTACGTGTATTTTACTGAAAATGTCCTGCAGTCGAGGCAGCAAAATTGAAGACGCTTGTTTTGGAACCTTGATCTCTTCTAAAGCCTCGTGCAATCTTTTACGTCAAAGTAAAGAAACGTCACTCTGAAAGTGTGGCGTGACGTGTTAGTTCTAAAAATTCATCTAGGGTAATTAGCCAGCGCAATTTTTTTCTTCTATAATGACGTTTGTCTCGGTGACTTTGGCATCATACGTAGTGGAAAAACGGGTCTCTGCCAGACTTGCTTGGCATGACCTCGTTTACATGATATACACACGTGTGATTTGAACGATTATTATCTCACCAGTGTCTCTCTCACGTATGTAGGATAAACGGCGGTATACTATCGGGTTAAAATCCAGGCTGAGAACATATATAATATATATGAATATATATTCACTGAAATGTTTAGGGGTTACACATTACATGTTTCATATTTCCTTGTCGTACGTATCTATTGTGGCACACAGATGGAAAACAAAATACCATGGACTGAAACTGGGGTGCGCTTTTGGGAAGAATTGACCCATGGACATTGTCATAGCTTTAACAAGATCGGCACGAATACAGAATTGTGTTGTTTTATGGGAAAAGCAGCTTGTGATTTTGTACTAATTGCAAACATTTCTACTTCAGCCTGAAACTCGTGGGAAATCCACTGGAGTGCGCTTGCTTCAACCTGGACATGGTACAGTGGCTGTGGCACACACCCGTGTCGCTTGACGGCGAAGGACGCCAAGCTAACTACACGTGCACCACGGAGACAGGGGAGATCACCAGCACAGAGCGCGTGATGGCGCAGTGGATGAGTCACTGGCGGCGCTGTGTGGGGGTACAGATGTTTGGAATCGCCCTGTCCGCCTTACTTGTCCAACTCCTGGCCATCGTCGTGACATTCATCGTTGTACGCTCCTGGACCCAACTCTGCTACGCCTGGAAAGCAATCCGACGGTACCGTCTGCCGAGACGTCACCATTTTCACCGTGATGCGTACGTGGTATACTCCGAGGCTCAGGATGACGTCATTCTGGCGTGCGTGACGCTGCGTGTGGCTGTGGAGGAGCGGTACGGCGTGCGTCTCTTGCTGCGTGACCGGGAGGAGCTGCCTGGGTCTGTGAGGGCGGAGAACGTCGTGCAGCACATTGATGACAGCTGGAAGGTAGGCGGCCCCCTTCTCACAGGAACAATTTCCATAACGAAAACACAGATCTTGTATCCTTTTATGCAAATTTAAGTCATACTAAGAGCACAGCATAAAACAACAGATTATTCCTTCGCCCAGTACCCAGTTCTGTGCACATGTAACTCAACATGTCTATGATGGTTGATACTAACGTTGTGCGCCAGTCAAAAGATGTCTACTTTCGACGTCGCTCATCTGATGCTAAACAGATCATTTTCCTGGCCAAGTAACGGCTTTTTGTCAGCTCCAACAGGGAGTCCTTGACTCATTGTAAAAGTATATAACATGAACTACCGCTTTATATGCTGTGTATGCATGCATGCAAAACTAACGTGAAAGGATGGTGCAGAACAAAAAAAAAATTGGCCAGAAAGATCATCCACTATACAGGTCAGGCTACAACCGAATGAATAAATCATAAATTATTAACTTTTTATTTTAATAGTGGCGCTAAAAAGTGGTAAAATGTAATTTTGTCTTTTCCAAGACCGGTTCATAGAGAGGATGTGCATTGTGTGTCCAGGTGGTGCTGCTGGTGACGCGTGACTTCTCTCAGGACGAGTGGGCGTGCGGCTTCACGGTCCAGCAAGCACAGCGCAGCATCACAGACACCATGCCGGACCGTGTCATCGTCGTCTTCTTAGAGGAGCCGCGTGTCCTGCCCGCCATGCCTTCGCTACAGCTGCTGCTGCGCATGGTGCCAGAGAGGAACATTTTGCACGTGCACAGAGACACGCCGCCACAGCACCAGGTGTGGAAGACACTGGCTGACCTCATTACTACAGAACACTGACAACACCACACTGTCAATACCTGACATATGGGAACCAATATTTACTGCAGGAGACTTTTCTTTCTTTATTTATTTGGTGTTTAACGTCGTTTTCAACCGTTCAAGGTTA
>NC_090246.1:16001096-16033596 GCF_037325665.1 Littorina saxatilis
CCTGCCCGACTCAGTTGCCTCCCCTGTCTATTATCTTCCCCTGACCCAAGTTGTCTCTCCCGCAAGGATTATTGTGTGTTTACTATCGTAGGGAAGACTCTTGACCGGATTCCTTTCTAACCTCTTATCCCAGATTTAGGTGGTCGTTATGTAATGTGCTGCCAGCCTGTCTGGGTATCGTTGGACTCGGCGTTTTGTCAAGTGGGTGTCATTTCTTTTGACAGGGTACATCATAGAAGATGCCAGGTGGCTTGGAGGTTTTAGTCTCTTACCCTCCCCCCCCCCCCCCCCCTTCTTTGTAACTGGTGTAATATAATGAGCCTTATCCGGTGTGCGTAATATTTCCGGTGCGTGACACCTCTGTAACGATTTCTGCCTCTTTAACGATCCCTTTCATTTGGCAGGCAATCTTAAGTAGAACGCCCCCCGTTGTCTGACACCTAGGTAGCCACCCTATTGGCTTATCGCCACAGGGTATCGGAAGTGACCAGCCTTTAAAAGACTGAGCATTTAGACTAGAGGAGAGAACGCGATTTGTGATACTGAGCTGTGTGCTGCTCATATGTGTCGGTTGACGTGAACGGTCGACTTGTGGTTGTAACTGAATTCCGAGGCTTGTTTCTTTGTGTTTCCTTTACGTGTGCTCACTGAGGAGAATCTGTAAGTAACTAAATGCTTTATTCATTCCTTATGCTGTATTCTTATGTTTCATTTGATGCTATGATGTTTGCATATATGTACATTTTGACGCTGAAATTGAACGTTAATAACTTCTAATATTTGATGACCAGTTGTTCTAAAGTTGTTTTAGAGTCTTGTGTATCGTAACCCATGTGTATCGTTGCCATTTTTCCCCATTTTATCACATATTATTTCTGGAGATCAGTAAAGTCTGAGTAGTAGTCGGTTAAAAGCCCAAAGTTAAGCCCTCAGTGCCATTGGCCCGTAAAGCTACCTATTTACGATTTAGGCGCAGAAACCCCTACAATTGATGAACGGGAATTATGGTTGACACATATATTTTGGGTAATGAACTCGTATCATGAGTTATCTTTCTTATTCTTGTCGTTATTATTCAACTCGATGAAGATGTGTCTTCATGGCGATGAACATACTTAATAATAACAATTATTTTGCAGTTGCGGTTCATGCAGTTGGTTAATTTATGTAGAGCATTTTCCTATGCAAGGCTTAGGCCTAAGGGAAGATGTTGGTTACTTCCCTTGACATTAGCTGTTGTGGAGTTGTTTAACTCACTGTGGATTCTCTTTCAGAGAATGCTGTGTCTGCAGGATTTTGGCTGTATTGTTACTTGTCTATATTTGTCATGATTATTTTGACAAATGATACAGTCATACATTCATAGGTTTATTGTGGAATGTATGTATGGTTAGGATGCATTGGTATGAATGGTGCGTTTTACTTGTTATGCCATGTACTTATATTATGTTTTCTTTTCTTTTCATGTGTTATCAGACACTGCTTTCTGGTGTCTACTTTCTGTTAACTTTCTGGTGTTAACTTTCTGGTGTTAACTTTCTGGTGTCTACTTGCTGGTGTTTGCTTCTGGTGTACGTTAAGTAAAAGTCACGTTATCGCAACCTCTGTCTTGGCGTCTCATTTATGCTTCCTGGCCTATTTTCCCCCCCTTCCACTCCACCCTATCACATCTGGCGCTTGCGAGCAGGATTCAGGAAGTAGAGACGCCGTAGTTTAACACCAGAAAGCAGGGGTAGCAGTGTAGGAGGTACTCGGCGTATCCAAGATGGCGGTCGACGTGGCTCCACGACCCCATTGGCAGGTATTTCCCCCTCCCAGGCTTCCTGTCTTCACTGGTGGTGACGATGGCTGTCACCTGGACCATTTCACCACCGAGGCACGTCGCGTCATTTCCCACTTCAACATGGCGGCACTTGGAGGGGAGGGAGCAGAGTGGCTGATCCAGTCACTCGCTGGGGCTGCCAGGAAGGAGGTTAACATGCACCCCCCTCAGGCGACCGCTACGGCTGACTTAGTCCTGAACATCCTGCAGGACACGTTTGGGGACCACGCCAGCATTTCCACTCTCCTAGCGTCGTTCTACAGCATCTGCCAGAGTCAAGAGGAGGGCATTCTCTCATATGCCCACAGGTTGCAGGCTCTGCAGGTGAAGACGAATGCTGTTGTTGCCGGTACGGTTTCCGATGCTGCACTTCGTGATCGATTCATGCACGGACTGTTCTTGCCTGCAATGAGACGGGACCTCATGCGCTTTGCGAGAGGGCGTGAGGCTGTCCCTTTTGCGGCAGTCCGTGCAGAAGCTCTCAGGTGGATGAGGGAAGATTTCGAGGTGGTGACGAAGCAACAACAACAAGCAACAGAGAGCAGCACTGAGGTACGCAGCCTGCAATTACAAGTCAGCGAACTCGCCATCAAGTCAGCAGAGCTTCGAGCTGCCTTGCACCAACGCCCGCCGGCTGCCTCTCGTCAACAGCAACCGTCCGCGAAGCCACGTTGTTGGCTTTGCAACCGCCACGGGCACCTACAGAGCAGGTGCCCTACCAAGCGTCATGGGAGTCAACAACCGTTGTCATGGAGACAGCCCAGTGAGCTACGTGTAGACCAGCAGTCAACATCCATCAAGCAACCCCCACGCGAGCAGAGCAGTCAGACAGAGGAGGTTGTGACTGCACAGGAACAGCTGACGTCGAAGCACAAGGCCTCCATTGACAGATTAGAAACCCGACTGAAGAAGGAACTGGAGGCCAAGCAACAGTTACAGGATGAACGTTTTCAGAAGGACTTAGAAATACGCCAACTTAGAGAGCGGTTAGTCTTCAAGTGTGAAGAGGTGTCAATTGAGCGGAAAGCAGCAGGACACATTCGCAAAGACCTGGAAGCGTTGTTGCAACAGCAGCTCACAGAGAAAGAGCATCGGCTTGCGACAGCCCCAGCCCCCGTAGAGCTTCACGACGCTGACCCGATAACATTGTGGGATTCTGTGCTCAATTTGTCCTGCCCCTTTACTCTAAGTCCCAGCTAAACCACCCCCTCGTAAAATCATGAAAACTCTTCAGTCACACATGTGGCGTAACCATGCCTTGCTTGCTTGTTAGCTATTGTGATCAGCTAAGAGACTGTGTAAAGTATCATTATTGATTGCATGTTGTATTTTTGTCTTGTATGAATGGGTTGGGTGACTGTGCGTGTCATCCGTTACCGCTTCTGATTTTATGGGTGAACTTGTGTTTGATTTATAGATGTCATTTTCAGCTAATCCCGAGGCGTCGTACCTGCGAGGACGCAGTTGGTATAGAGCTGGGGGGGATGTAGCCAAGTGGCGTATCCAGTCTTTTTGTGTAATTATCTCCTGCCCGACTCAGTTGCCTCCCCTGTCTATTATCTTCCCCTGACCCAAGTTGTCTCTCCCGCAAGGATTATTGTGTGTTTACTATCGTAGGGAAGACTCTTGACCGAATTCCTTTCTAACCTCTTATCCCAGATTTAGGTGGTCGTTATGTAATGTGCTGCCAGACTGTCTGGGTATCGTTGGACGGCGTTTTGTCAAGTGGGTGTCATTTCTTTTGACAGGGTACTTCATAGAAGATGCCAGGTGGCTTGGAGGTTTTAGTCTCTTACCCTCCCCCCCCCCCCCTTCTTTGTAACTGGTTGTAATCTAATGAGCCTTATCCGGTGTGCGTAATATTTCCGGTGCGTGACACCTCTGTAACGATTTCTGCCTCTTTAACGATCCCTTTCATTTGGCAGGCAATCTTAAGTAGAACGCCCCCCGTTGTCTGACACCTAGGTAGCCTCCCCATTGGCTTATCGCCACAGGGAATCGGAAGTGTCCAGCCTTTAAAAGACTGAGCATTATTTTAGGCTAGAGGAGAGAACGCGATTTGTGATACTGAGCTGTGTGCTGCTCATATGTGTCGGTTGACGTGAACGTTCAACTTGTGGTTGTAACTGAATTCCGAGGCTTGTTTCTTTGTGTTTCCTTTACGTGTGCTCACTGAGGAGAATCTGTAAGTAACTAAATGCTTTATTCATTCCTTATGCTCTATTCTTATGTTTCATTTGATGCTATGATGTTTGTATATATGTACATTTTAACGCTGAAATTGAGCGTTAATAACTTCTAATATTTGATGACCAGTTGTTCTAAAGTTGTTTTAGAGTCTTGTGTATCGTAACCCATGTGTATCGTTGCCATTTTTCCCCATTTTATCACATATTATTTCTGGAGATCAGTAAAGTCTGAGTAGTAGTCGGTTAAAAGCCCAAAGTTAAGCCCTCAGTGCCATTGGCCCGTAAAGCTACCTATTTACGATTTAGGCGCAGAAACCCCTACAATTGATGAACGGGAATTATGGTTGACACATATATTTTGGGTAATGAACTCGTATCATGAGTTATCTTTCTTATTCTTGTCGTTATTATTCAACTCGATGAAGATGTGTCTTCATGGCGATGAACATACTTAATAATAACAATTATTTTGCAGTTGCGGTTCATGCAGTTGGTTAATTTATGTAGAGCATTTTCCTATGCAAGGCTTAGGCCTAAGGGAAGATGTTGGTTACTTCCCTTGACATTAGCTGTTGTGGAGTTGTTTAACTCACTGTGGATTCTCTTTCAGAGAATGCTGTGTCTGCAGGATTTTGGCTGTATTGTTACTTGTCTATATTTGTCATGATTATTTTGACAAATGATACAGTCATACATTCATAGGTTTATTGTGGAATGTATGTATGGTTAGGATGCATTGGTATGAATGGTGCGTTTTACTTGTTATGCCATGTACTTATATTATGTTTTCTTTTCTTTTCATGTGTTATCAGACACTGCTTTCTGGTGTCTACTTTCTGTTAACTTTCTGGTGTTAACTTTCTGGTGTTAACTTTCTGGTGTTAACTTTCTGGTGTTTGCTTCTGGTGTACGTTAATTAAAAGTCACGTTATCGCAACCTCTGTCTTGGCGTCTCATTTATGCTTCCTGGCCTATTTTCCCCCCCTTCCACTCCACCCTATCACATATTCAAAGCATGTCATTCAAGATTAAGGAAAAGCTGCGTTCGTTCGTTGTGAGTACTTTGTTGTTCCCCTATCCAAATGATTAGCATGTTTCTTTATATATTTTCCTAATCAATGTTGGATTTTTTTCCTTTGGCTGGTAGTGGTTGTTTTATGTTTCTGTTCAATGTCTGTTGAAATGCACCATTCCTTTTTTTTCAACACTGCGTTCGTTTGTTAAAATGCAAGATCTCTTCTCTTCTCGTGTTCCGTCAAATGCAGAGTCACCAGGTAGCCGTGCTACGCGATGACGATATCTAGCAACTGGGGAATCCGTATCTCTTGCCTTACTCTCTTATCGTGACCTACTTCCTCCTGGCTTGATAAAAAGGCCGTGCATTCAGCTTTAAAAAGATACAACTATCGCATTATTTCATTTCAGATCGTAAGCGGAAAATGGTCGATGCACACCATATTACATGCTGAAGATGTTCACTAAAACTTAAGCAGAACCTATAAACAGAACAAACGAATGTTCATTTTCCAACAATGTGGAAATAAAATCGTGCTACATGCATAGAGGTTTACACATTTTACGTAACTTATGTGCAGCAAATGAAAAGGTAAAAAAAAAACAGTTCACTTTCCTCTGAAAATGATGATCAAAATCGGGTTTGTGTTGGTTTGGTTTCTAGTCTCAAACTGTGGTTCTACCAGGGATGTGGTGTGTACGCTGAAGCACCTTGCCCAAAATGGAACACTGATGGACTGCAGCCACATGCATCTGACGTCACTCTCTGACATATATATCTCTGACGTCACATCGCTGGACGTCAGTTATAACCAGCTGTCAGAGTGGCGTTCAAGTTCTCTTTCTGGTCTCTCCAGCCTACGTCACTTTAATATCAGACACAACGATCTACAGGAACTAGACCAGCACGCGTTTCAAGGACTGGAAGAGTTGGAGACTTTGGACCTGAGCTATAACAACCTGACCGCACTGGCCAGCCGGACCTTCGCCAACCTTCCGCACCTACAACGACTGTGGCTAGGCCACAACCAGGTCACCACCCTCGGGACGGACGTCTTTGAGAACCTGACTCACCTCCGTCACCTTGACCTGGGCCACAATCACCTGCAGGTCTTGTACAACAACACCTTCTCCAGTCTCGCTCACCTCAACTGGCTGGGGCTGGGGTCCAACCGCTTGCAGAGACTGGAGGCTGGCGCCATGACAGGGCTGGACAGACTGATCAACCTGGACTTGTCTGACAACAAACTGCAGCTGACGTCGTCAGTCTACCCGGCCCGGGTCTTCGCCTCGCTGGGGCGGCTGCAGCTTCTGCATCTGGAGTACAACGATGACGATCCGAACGGTGAATATCCTGACAACGTGTTCAGTGACCTCGTCTCTCTGACGTTCTTATCCATCGATACGTTTAGTGAGGTGTTCTTTGGACGGAACTTTGCAGCTCTGCGCAATATTGTTTCCCTCGAATTGAGTCATAGCTGTAAAATCAATTATATTGCGAACACGTCATTTGAGGGCTTTAAGAACTCGACACTTTCTTTCATCCATTTTGGGGGTTGTTCGCTTCAAATTATTGAAAAGTGTGCATTCTGCCAACTTCCTGCGTTGGACAGATTATGGTTCATTGACTCGGACTTCCAGACTCCCAACCACATACTGGAATCTCTGTACGGCCTCCAGCACCAGACTATGACTGAAATCAAATTGCACGGCATTGGCGATTACTTGCCTTTTTACCACGTCATCGACAGTCATTCAACGAAATACTTAAGGAACATCTGTGTCAAGAACTTCGCAATGTCGTCCTGCAATATTCAGCGAGTAGCAGGACACGCCTTGACAGTACAAAACACCCCTTTCTTTAGATGCTTGGAACACGTGGATCTTTCGATGAATGCACTTCTTGGAGATGCATCCACTTTTTTTAAACTGTTGATGTCAAATGGTCCTTTACAATCTCTGGAACTGCAGGATCAGATTAGGTTTACCATCACAGGAGCTCAGTGTTTAGTCAGTCAAGACTTTCGATGCAAAGACTATTTCCGTAATGGTGGTTACGATGAGAACACATACACGATGGGGTTTCCAACCCCCATGAATATTTCATATATAAACATATCCTCAATCTTCCCACACCTGAATCCCTTGCCAGTGAATTGGACTTTTACCTCTGCGAAGCATTTAAAGACTTTGGGTCTGTCCTATCTTGGATTTGCCAACTGTCGCATGACATTTTATGGTCTCGAAAATCTTGAAACACTCAGCTTGAATGGCAACTATTGTTACAACATGACGGAACAGATGTTCGATTTTCTGGACAGTTTGAAGAAACTGAGTTTGTCGAACGTTGGATTCAACCCGCAGTTCTTGAAGACACGTGGTTGGCACTTGTTTCAAAACGTGGATCAGCTGCAGTTTTTGGACCTTTCCCGGAACAAACTCTCCTTCACAGATCCTGACATGTTACGTCTACAGCGCCGTCTGAAAGAACTTGATTTCTCCGACAACCGACTCCAGAAAGTTCCTGTCAATCTGGATAATCATGGTGAACTAAGGATGCTTGACCTTTCCCAGAACTCCCTGAGCACACTGACGTCATCAGAACGATCAGCGTTGGACAACCTTGCCAGTCGCCATGCATTCAGGTTGTATGAGTGTCTGTCTGTAGATACTGTGAGCATACTTGAATTTATGATAACAATAAGAATACCAGCACTGTTGTCCATTAAAGTGAGTACATCAACACGTTTTTGAAACATCTACCTGCCTGTAAATAATTTAAGACACATATTTTGATAATAACTATTGTAATTCAATCAAGTGGGCGTTTTAATGAAACAGATCATGTGATTGGTCAGAATGCCCGAACTCATTTAAAATTACCGGTCATTAATTGTCGATGTACACTCACTAAAAAAGCCATTAACAACCTGCAAGCGACGCGCATTGATACAACCTCAATTAGTCTCGGTTAGCTTTGAGGGTCATTTTTACAAGTAGGAAATATGAAGGCCAACGAAATAACAAGACCATAAGTTATGCGAAGTGATGACGTCGCATACGTGGCGTAAGTTGATGCATGAATTCTTCGGGACTTGTCAGTCGATTCCAAAGATCGCTTTTTTAATGAGAAGAATTTGTTTTAGAGTTTGCTCTCATGAAACCCGTCCAAAAAAAAAAGGGAAAGTGAATGTGAAAGAAAACAAAACAGGAGCAGAGGGATAAGATAGGAATACAGAGACAGATTTCTTGGGACTTGACCCTTGCAGGTCGGTGGACTGAAAGTAGTGTGTGAACAGAACAGAACCAATTCTGTCTGTTTACAACCGCATGAAAGCAGGAAAGAGATCGTCGTCAAATTAAATTACAATAACATTAACATGCTTCCATTTGAAACTTCCCCGTCTTCATCGTGGATTGACTCCCTCCAAAAGTCTCGTTGAATCCCCCCGTTGCTTCGCTCCACGGTCGGGCTTCAATTACCTTTGGTCCGGGGTCAATCCACGATGACGACCTCGAAGTTTCAAATGGAAGCATGTTAATGTGTAATTAGGACATAGTAATACAGCAATAAGAAATCTGACAGACACATGAAGTAGGAAATATGAAGGGTGACCCCCACAATAGTGCTACTATACTGTCTACATCTATTGACAGAAATTACTTCCTATTTGGTATACATTAACTTCAATCTATGCATGGCCTTTCTAAAAAGTGGAAAATGTGTAGATTAAATGGTCTGACATTTGTGCGACTTAAACAATTGTTTTACATTAGCTGGGGTCGACCCAACAGAACGAGGTTTGACATTGAGCGGTATAGCCATACTTACCTAATTTGATTCCTTTAGATTTTTAAGGTAGTTCACTGGACCCGTTAAATATAATTTGGTTTCTCCCAAAAATTGGTTATTTTTTAAGTTCGATCTGTCTGCTATGCATTCAGCATAAAACAATATAGAGTAGTGGGTTCGTTTCGGAGCTATGAGTCTCGGAAGACAGTGCCCGTTTTGAATTTTGGACCGAAAAATCGAAAAATGGGTATGTTTTGAAAACGGCCAATTACACAAACATCTCTGCATAGGAATAGTCATTTAAAAAATATCACCCAAAGCAGCAATGGGCAGGTAACGCAGTGCACTGGTAAACGAAAATGTTGCGCATACTCAAACTTTGTGACGTCACGTCTTTTGCCAGAGTTTATTTTAAATTTGTTCCTCATGTTGAGGTATTTTATTGCTGGTAGCCTGGAAATAAATTACGATTTGATGAGATGGGTTGTAAACGCAAGAGCGATCAAAACGGCATTAAAAAACCCCCAAAAAACGACAGGTTGGTAGTGTTTTTAGGGGGGGTTCACTCCCTTGATTAACCCCACCCTTTGCACTATTACTGTCCAGTGTGCCTCAGAAAAATATGTGTCACGATAATGTAAAGGGCTGTTGTTCGATCATTTGTCTCACATATATGAGCCAACTAAATTATGTTTTTAATAACCACTGTTACATATGACCTCTGTTGAAAGTCAAAGGTCACCGCAACTTTGAAAGGCCACAAGTCCGATTCAAATGTAATAAAAACGCCAATCAAAAGGTGGAGGTCACTTGTTTGATACTAGTGTAATAATAAAAATTAATAATCAAGGCTTGGTTTATAATTTTGCTTAATAGTGCGTACTGTTATTTGTTACGGTTTGAAGGCTGGGACGTTTTGAGGGTGGAATTAAAGCAAGTTTTCGCCTTATGGGCCCCTTATGCCTCGAAGGACTTCAATTATTGTATTATCTGCTGCCAGCGTACAGTAGAAAGAGGGCTGCATACACAAGACACTTGTTCTTAATACTACTGGCTGTTATTCTAGTTCAAACACCGGTTTTAACATGTGGTATTCTGATGCAATCACGCTGTGAGCATCACGGGTTGGGAGACACTCTCTTACCTGCTACCGGAGCTTCAATGTTAGCTTTGGTGATTATTACGATGTCACTGGCAAAGAGAACGGCTTTGTACCGATTTCATTAGATGCCCACGTGTTTTTGACCTCGTGGTTGGTAGGCGTGTCGCATTGTTTTTATTTCTGGCGGTGTCGTCATTTTCTGACGTCATTTGTTCTGGGCCGCGTCACCACACTTCCGCTGCCTGAAAAATGTGACGTTTGTTCTATTTACGTCATTCGAATGTTCGACGTGTTCTTCTTCTTCTTCTTCTTCTTCTTCTGCGTTCCCTGTTCGATGTGTTCGAATTCCCAGCCTGCCAGGAAAAAATGGCGACACAACTCAGTGGCTTCCCTTTGTGTATGAAGAGTAATATCCCTGTCTCCATTTGACCTGCCTTAACTTTTGCTATTATTTGAATATCTGAGTATACAAAAACACCCAATACACCCCCCCCCCCCCCCCCCTTCGGTGACCTGAAGACATCATCCAGTTGCAGCGAGGCTCTAGGCAATCCCAAGACACGAAAGCGTTGGTGTCACTGACAATTCCGTAGCTGTAATACTGAACACATTTTGGAGAGACGGATAAAGTCGGACAACCCATAAATATTTACCTTCAGACTGGAATGTTTGTGCAATGGTCGTGAAGCAATTGAATTTCAAGCACACCAACTAGGAAGATATTCGCTAAAATCAAATGACTTGAAAAAATGACCCCTTTTGTTCTAAAGTTACACTCACAAAAAAGTTACAAAATTCATCAATGACATGAACGCATTCCCCGATGGACAAAGCCGTGATCCTGTCTGTAATTGCTGTCTGTAATTCTAGGTTAGTGACTGTCTGATGTTGGTTATGGTATACTAGGTCATTGGAATAATCCCAGAGGAAACAATATGGAGGGCTTAAATCGGGTCAGTTTGGCCACCACTCATTTTCAAACCTCGTATTGTTGAGTCGATCCCCGAAATTGGAAACCTTTTTTTTTTTAAATCGCGCAAAAATCAGACCATTTATACTACCAAATGTGTTACATGGTTATGCATAGACTGAAGTTAAAGTACACTAAATATAAAGTTATTCGGTCAACAGATGTAGAAGTTATCAGCATTTTTGTGGGTGGCATTGTTTTGGGGTCAGCCTGTATTTAATAAGTCAATGGCTAATATTGAGATGACATTAAGATACAAATAAAAGCATTATTCTTAATATCTATCACAATCATGATATAATTAATTTCTTCTAACCCTGCATGTTATGCATTGTACAGAAAAACAATCACATAAAAATATCACAGAATCAATGATATTTTTGTTACACTTGTGCTAAAACGGGGATAATATGTGACATACTGTTTGTGTTAATAAAAAAAAAAGTGAGGGAGACAAAGCACAACCCTGTGGGGCTCCTATTTAAAACAATTTGGTCAGAGAGCACAGAGGTACCAAAACAAACGAATACTAAGGCTGACACGCTGTGGTCTATTGCATAGGAATCAACTCCCTGATCCCAAAAATCAGTTTACCATTCACATTTAAAAGCATTAACCTCTGAACGAGTACATGGGGTTGTGTTGTATTTAAAATTGAATAAAAGTCCATATATAGAACTTTCAAGTAAGTGCCACAGGGCAAAGCTCATTCCGGTATCTTCCTCTCCGCCATGCATTCAGGTTTTATGTGTGCCCGTAATTGGGTTCTTATATCGATACCTTCCTTGTACTATAACAACAATCTACACAACCCGGGATCTTTAGCCTGTGATAACCACACCCTCACACTCTCAATCTACGAGGTATGATCCAAACAAAATGATCAACTGTGATTTTCGCGTAGACTGTTTGGCGTGTCTGGTCCAAATAATAGTAGCCATTAGAACTACTCTCTTATTACATCGACCAAACATAGGGCTTTTCCTTATGTATTATGTATTGTCGTGTTTTTTGTAGCATACTTGTGAAAACAGCCACCACTGTTGTAAATGATACTTTAAAGAGCATTATTTCATTTTTACAGTTGAAGGACAACCTGGACTGCCGTATATTACAGCTGTTTTACAATCAGCCAAAATTTTCTTAACAAACGTATGTTAAGAACAACTCCCATAGTGAAATTGAAGGAAAACAAAGTGAAAATCCCCCTGCCATAGAGGAGCTAAAGAATCAACAATAAACGACTGCATGGATAGCTTGATGCACGAATGCATTGCGGACATGTTTGTCTCCAACCAAGAGAAAGTTCCAAAAAATCCCTTTTGTGCTTCTTATTATACAGTGACGTCAAAGACAGCCTTTTCTGCTGTTCATACATTCAGGGGTTATGGTTACACTAAACGACGTAGTTGTAGCCATACTGCCATCCAGATTTATTTTTTCCTTGCGAGCAGTCACAGGGTGTTTGTGCTGTCTGCCAACCGTTAGATGACCCCGCCCAAGTCTGTTAAGGGACCGTTTGACCGTTATAGAACGCGTCTTTTTGATTTTTTGGCACAGTTGGAAACGGTTGATTTTTATCCCTACCATTGTTTCCAAACATTATATAGGAATGTTTTGTGAACAACGGATAATAGCCGCTACTCGCATGTGTAGCAAAAGTGAGCGTACATACTCACCCTGGTCGTCCAGCCGTTGTCCGTTGCCCGTCTTTATCTGTCTGTACTGAACATTACCTTTGGATATTTCTCCAACGCTATGAAGTGAAGAAACACCAAATGTTGCAAAATGTTGTATGACCCCAAGAGCTCAAAAAAGATACTTGAGAACCTTGACCTTACCATAAGGTCAAGGTCACAGGGAGAATGAATGTGGTCTAAAAACTGCAAAATTTCACATTGTGCCAGTTTTCTGGAAAACAAATTAAAAACAGCGGGCTTAGTTTTGTATGGTATACAAGAAAAAGAAAGCCTGAGTGTCTTAGTATTGTAAGATGTGTGATTTGAATTTTGGTTTAAAGGTGCCTTTGGTTTGAACACCCCTACCCCTACGAGGCAGAAATACAAAGAAATAGAAGGAAATTGAACCAGACTTTAGTATGTTCCCATGGGGGGATTCACGGTGCGAATGACACTGCGTCAGCTTGTTCATTTATCTTTAGTATTTTCTTCAACTTTAACTTTTAGGACCATGTATGAGGTTGTGGCAAGCTAAATACACAACACGACGACGTCTCGGAAAAATAGTAAGGATTATATAGGGAAAAACAACAGTCAGTTAATGTCCGTTTTGAAGGTGTTAGTGGTTGGGGATTTTGAAAAGCATCAGACATCAGGCAGATACAATCCTTTCTGCGTGTTCTGGTGCAGAAAGAGTTTTCAGTTTATACATTGGGGTGACCAGTAGATACCGTTTTACAACCATAGCCCCAAACGACATTTACAGAGCCCAAAGAAGGATTAGGGTCAATTTCAAAGCCACTTTTCCATATGAAGCGCCAACTTTATATGAAAATGTGTTTAATAAACATCAAAGGACTGAGGTTGAACTTTCTGATAAGGGACATTTTAAACCTAGTCATTGTCACTTCAACGTTCCCTTCACTAAAGTGGCTAAGATGCCTGGATAAATTGTTGAATGTGTGTGCATGTTCTTGATGGAAAATGTCATACATTTCACGCCTGGGCCACTCTGTTGTGGTCCACACGTTCGTTCACACGAGAAGTAGGTTGATTTTAGCGTCTAGCAAACATCGAGGGTCGCTGGTTAGGACTTGCTGTGCGGAGCACGAATTGTATCTTGAAAGACGGGCGTTGTGGATAAGTCATCGGCCTCCTAATCGTAAGGTCATGAGTTCAAATCCCGGCCGCGGCCGCCTTGTGGGTTACGGGTGGAGAATGTTTCGATCTCCCAGGTCAACGTATGTCCAGACCTGCTAGTGACTTATCCCCCTTCGTATGTACACGCACGAACAAAACCAAGTGGGCACGAACAATATGCTGTAATCCATGTCAGAGTTCGGTGGGTTATAAAAACAAGAAAATACCCATCATGCTTTCCTCGAAAGCCGCACATGCTGCCTGAATGGCGGTGTAAAAACGGTCACACACGTAAAATCCACTCGTGCAAAAACATGAGTGAACGTGGAAGTTTCAGCCCATTAACGGCGGGTGGTGAACACATGTGGTAAGATTGTGGGGGTGAGACAGGAAGGACTGACTGTGCTGTATGAACGACGTGTGGTGCGAAAGGCCCGCTGCATCATCCAGGATAGTAGTCATGTGCTCGCTCACCACTTTGAGGTCCTGCCCTCAGGACGTCGCCTCCGCACTCCCAGATTCCGCACGCTCAGAACTAAGAACAGTTTTATTCCAAAGTCAATTGGCTTTTTAAATACCTAAGTTAATTAAAACTAGTATGTGTGCCGGTGAACATATGCACTGATTTCTGTGATGAATATTTTTTTATATTCTTTGATGTGCACCCTTATGCTGAGTGTGATAACCCTCGAATGACTAGTCCTGTGATAAATATTGTTCAATGACATATCTAGTCCTGTGATAATGATAGTTTTTAGCGGTAAACTTTTAGCTAAAGCTGACGG
The DNA here is from genome assembly GCF_037325665.1 of Littorina saxatilis. NCBI lineage: Eukaryota > Metazoa > Mollusca > Gastropoda > Littorinimorpha > Littorinidae > Littorina > Littorina saxatilis. The sequence continues at coordinate 16,015,591 of NC_090246.1, forward strand.
CAATTAACCTATTTGGAATCATGTTACTATTCCTGTTAGTGTACATATGCGTGCGCGAGTGTAGTATGCTTCGTATGGTATTTTTATCTGTTGTCTTATTATTTGTTTTGTCTTTTAATGTGCACCACACTGAAATTTCTCTGCATGAGATAATAAAGTATTCGTATTCGTATTCGTATTCGTAAAAAAGTATCTTGGATAAAATGAAGATTTTGTTTTTGTTGGGCGTTTTGAATATGTGTATCTGCTTGCCCATAGCATGCCTGATATCACCTTCATCCTTGAAACATTAAACACATCACTGCTTTTCTGCTTCAATTTAAAAAGAAATCGGTATGTGTTACTGCAGTTTGCATTCAAAGAACAGTAGGCGGCTTGAACTCTTGTTACACAAAGGTTTTGTATTTGGGGCACGCATGCATCAAATGAATTGTACATGTATAGAGAATACCACACGGCTTGCTATGTCGTACCATATTTACACGAGTTACTTTTATTTAAATATTAAACTGCGAGCGAAAGCGAGCTGTGCACTATTTGAAAAAGCAACGAGTGTAAATCTGGTACACAATAGCAAGCCATGTGGTATTCTGTTTATCATACCTACTGTACTTACGTGTATTTTACTGAAAATGTCCCGCAGTCGAGGCAGCTAAATTGAAGACGCTTGTTTTGGAACCTTGATCTCTTCTAAAGCCTCGTGCAATATTTTACGTCAAAGTAAAACAAACGTCACCCTGAAAGTGTGGCGTGACGTGTTAGTTCTAAAAATTCATCTGGGGTAATTAGCGAGCGCAATTTTTTTTTCAATAATGACGTTTGTCTTGGTGACTTTGGCATCATAAGTAGTGGAAAAACGGGTCTCTGCCAGACTTGCTTGACATGACCTCATTTACATGATATACGCACCTGTGATTTGAACGATTATTATCTCACCAGTGTCTCTCTCACGTATGTAGGATAAACGGCGGTATGCTATCGGGTTAAAATCCAGGCTGAGAACATATATAATATATATATATATGAATATATATTCACTGAAATGTTTAGGGGATACACATTACATATTTCATATTTCCTTGTCGTACGTATCTATTGTGGCACACAGATGGAAAACAAAATACCATGGACTGAAACTGGGGTGCGCTTCTGGGAAGAATTGACCCATGGAAAATGTCATTGCTTTAACAAAATCGGCACGAATACAGAATTGTGTTGTTTAATGGGAAAAGCAGCGTGTGTTTTTGTACTAATTGCAAACATTTCTACTTCAGCCTGAAACTCGTGGGAAATCCACTGGAGTGCGCTTGCTTCAACCTGGACATGGTACAGTGGCTGTGGCACACACCCGTGTCGCTTGATGGCGAAGGACGCCAAGCTAACTACACGTGCACCACACAGACAGGGGAGATCACCAGCACAGAGCGCGTGATGGCGCAGTGGATGAGTCACTGGCGGCGCTGTGTGGGGGTCCAGATGTTTGGAATCGCCCTGTCCGCCTTACTTGTCCAACTCCTGGCCATCGTCGTGACTTTCATCGTTGTACGCTCCTGGACCCAACTCTGCTACGCTTGGAAAGCCATCCGACGGTACCGTCTGCCGAGACGTCACCACTTTCACCGTGACGCTTACGTCGTGTACTCCGAGGCTCAGGATGACGTCATTCTGGCGTGCGTGACGCTGCGTGTGGCTGTGGAGGAGCGGTACGGCGTGCGTCTCTTGCTGCGTGACCGGGAGGAGCTGCCTGGGTCTGTGAAGGCGGAGACCGTCGTGCAGCACATTGATGACAGCTGGAAGGTAGGCGGCACGTGCACACAGGAACAATCTCCATAACGAAAACACAGATCTGTTATCCTTTTATGCAAATTTAAGTCATACTAAGATAAGAGCAAAGCATGAAACAACAGATTATTCCTTCGCCCAGTACCCAGTTCTGTGCACATGTAACTCAACATGTCTATGATGGTTGATACTAACGTTGTGCGCCAGTCAAAAGATGTCTACTTTCGACGTCGCTCATCTGATGCTAAACAGATCATTTTCCTGGCCAAGTAACGGCTTTTTGTCAGCTCCAACAGGGAGCTTTATATGCTGTGTATGCATGCATGCAAAACTAACGTGAAAGGATGGTGCAGAACAAAAAAAAAATTGGCCAGAAAGATCATCCACTATACAGGTCAGGCTACAACCGAATGAATAAATCATAAATTATTAACTTTTTATTTTAATAGTGGCGCTAAAAAGTGGTAAAATGTAATTTTGTCTTTTCCAAGACCGGTTCATAGAGAGGATGTGCATTGTGTGTCCAGGTGGTGCTGCTGGTGACGCGTGACTTCTCTCAGGACGAGTGGGCGTGCGGCTTCACGGTCCAGCAAGCACAGCGCAGCATCACAGACACCATGCCGGACCGTGTCATCGTCGTCTTCTTAGAGGAGCCGCGTGTCCTGCCCGCCATGCCTTCGCTACAGCTGCTGCTGCGCATGGTGCCAGAGAGGAACATTTTGCACGTGCACAGAGACACGCCGCCACAGCACCAGGTGTGGAAGACACTGGCTGACCTCATCACCATAGAACACTGACAACACCACGCTGTCAATACCTGACATATGGGAACCGATATTTACTGCAGGAGACTGACACATCAGATAGTCTTTATAGTCAATGGTTGATGCGCTTTACGCACGTCGCGCTATTCAGTATCAGGGAAACAATGATACCAGATACATTGTCAGTACTTGACCCTATTTTGACATATACATGTAGCTCTTCAATATTTGCCCAGGGACACCCATGGTACGCTATTATTAACATGATTACAATACCTGTGTATGTACATACTACCTTGAAACATTTTTATTTATTTCAAGAAACTTGACATGGTCTGGCGGAAGAGTGGATTGTATAGATCCTAATAGGTAAAAACAGAAAATAGGGCGATTTATTTAACCAATATTATGTTTGATTTGTTGTTGACAGACCAGCTTTTTTGTCGGCCCTATGGTGGGGGGGGGGGGGGGGCATATCGTCTTTTGTTTCATATTTATTGACCAAGGCCGAAGGTCGCGGTCAATAGATATGAAACAAACGTTGATATGCCCCCCGAGGACCGACACAAAAGCTGGTCTGACAACAAACCACCAAACATCGTTTTTGTCATCATTTTGGTAGTGAGAAAATGAGTGCAAAATCAACAGAGGGAGCCATGCTTTAAAACACGAGTTCCGTTTTGATAATACATGTTTTGCACGTTGTTGCAATCAAAGCTGGCGTGTGAAAGCAACTTTCTGTGTTTTGAGTTCATAAAATGTTGAGATATGGATAAGTATGTTGGGTTTGAGGATGCACAGTTCTGTAGGTTCCTATCAGTATTCCACCCCCTCGGTTTTCAGTTGTAGATATCAAGCTTAGTGATCGAATGTGGAAGCTACGTTGGGTCAAAGGGCATAGAAGATTTACATCGTGAAGCATTGCATGTTGGGTCAAAGGTCACAGAAGATGTGCGTATTGCAGCGAAGGAAAGAATCACGATCTTGTTTCCGACTCATTGCCTCTTTGTTTTTCATTAGACCTGTCATTCAGCTTGCTCGGCTTTATTAGATGTTTTCATTTCTTATTGCTATGTTCTTTGCTTTTATATTTCTTATTTGCGCTTCGTTTATCGCTTCTGGAGCGTATCATCCTGGAGCAGTTGAGCGCCCACCTGTCTCGGAACTCGCTGATGCCAGTGTACCAGTCAGCGTACTGCCCTCACCACAGCACCGAGACGGCGCTCCTGCGAATCACCACGGACCTCCTGAACGCAGCAGATAGCGGTCTCGTCTCTGCCCTTGTGCTGCTGGACCTTTCCGCGGCCTTCGACACGATCGACCACCAGCTACTCGTCGATCGCCTCAGTTCCACGTTCGGCATTCACGACACCGCCCTCTCTTGGTTTAGGAACTACCTCCAGAACCGCTCTCAGACTGTCACCACTGATTCGTTCTCTTCTCAGCCTGTCCCTGTCCGCTTCGGCGTCCCACAAGGATCTGTCCTCGGCCCTGTCCTTTTCACCCTGTACACCCAACCCCTCTCCCTGGTCATCGAACGCCACGGCCTGAACTACAACTCCTTTGCCGATGACACGCAGCTCCAGAACAGCGCCAAGCCGGAGGACGTTGACGATCTCCTTGGATCCATCTCCAGTTGTTTCACTGACATCAAGAACTGGATGACTGAGAACAAGCTGAAGCTGAACAGTGAGAAGACGGAGGCCCTTCTCGTTGGAACACGACAGAAGATTGCTTCCCTCACTGTGACCGACCTCCAGCTGGATGACGCGACTGTTCCATTCTCCCCTGCTGTCAAGAGCCTTGGCGTCTTTCTCGACTCCACTCTCTCCATGCAGACACACATCTCCTTCATCATCAAGACCTGCTTTTTCCACCTACGACGCATCGCCTCCATCCGTCGCTACCTCACCCACGACGCCTGTGTCAATCTGGTTGTCTCCCTCATCTTCAGTCGTCTGGACTACTGCAACTCCCTTCTGGCTGGCCTCCCCGCCTCATCCATTCATGGCCTACAACGAGTCCAGAACGCCGCTGCCAGGCTGACGTTGAGGAAGACGAAGCGAGACCCCATCACCCCCCTACTTCGCTCCTTGCACTGGCTCCCTGTCAACACCCGAATCTCCTACAAACTGTCCACTCTGGTCTACAAGTGTCTCAACGACTCTGCTCCCGAGTACCTTCAATCCTCCTTGGACCTGTACACCCAGCCCTCCGACCGTCCCCTTCGTTCTGCTGCTGACCCTCTCCGCCTCCACATCCCTCGCTCGAAACTCGCATCTGCTGGTCAGCGTGCATTTCCCTCCGCGGGCCCCTCCGTCTGGAACTCCCTGCCGCTTGAGCTTGACGCGTTCAAGAGTAGGTTGAAGACTCAGTTCTTCCCGTAGCTGGCTGCGACTTTCATGCTCGACGTGATGTGTTGTGCCCCAAAAGACATTCTTGTGCTGTGCTCTGTGAGAGGTGTTTTCTTTGTGCTTAATATTATTTTGTTTGGACCTAGCTATTGATGTGTACATTGTTGTTAAACAGTTGTTTGTTTACCAGGGTTTGCTAGTGTGTGATAGGGTTCGTGTCCGTCTGAAGATGTTAGTTTCTTTGTTAGTCCTGTGTTGACAACTCTTCGACAAGCGCTTAGAACTGTACCCACGGAATACGCGCGATATAAGCTTCATATTGATATTGATACAACGTCTTGTGCAAGGGTCAAAATGTGTTAGTCAGGTGTCGATTGGGTGACTTGAACTTGACGTTCGTGTTTCTCCGAATGTCTGTGTATCGAAACACAGATACACGCACTCCATGACTTTGTAAGAAGACAAAACATATCGGTAGGTTTCATTTGTTTGTGATGAATTTATGACCTTTCTTGAAGTAGTTTTGTTTTTTGTTTACTTTTGCCAGTTTGCCAGTTTGTTTTTGGAACTTTGCAAAGCAGCATGTATAACCTGCTTCCTGTAACTATGGTAACCGGGGATTTATTGCATGGGGAACATGAGATTTATTTCCCAGCTGCTTGTGAATGAACATTCGTGAAAATGATCACAATGAAGGCTGTGTAAGAAATGTGTTGGCCCAAGTAGGTCTTGGGGAGGATTAAATGGGTAGACAGCGACTTGAGAGTGATTCGTGTTGGTGTGTGTATCTTAGCGTGGGATGAACGAAAGCTTTAAAATTTATATTCAACTTTTGAAGCACAAGTGCCGTTAAGGTGAAGAGGAGACATGGAGACCTGTGCAAAATGTGGCTAAAGTGAATTTGCGCATCTTTCGGACTATAAATCGTTAAGGACTTGTGCTGTGATTCCCAGGACATGTCCGAAGTAAACAGTAATTTCCGAGGATTCCATTCGGGTGGGAGTGTGTTTGTGTTATGCCGGACTGATGTCTTCCGCAGCGTGGGAGGGTATTATGTTGTAATGTTAATTTGATTTTAATGATATGATTTAATAGTAAATGGTTTGACATTTTCCTGTGTTTAGTGCCATGTGAATTGTTCCGAGTGCGTGTTGTCATATCAACCAAACGTGTGTATGTGCGACAATGTGTCGCTGTGTATAAAGAAATGAGCTTTTAAATGAATGCTTGTATTAACATCACGTGTAGAAGAACAAACGCAAGGCCATCAACCTTTATTTTGTGTGGCTCTGACAATATTCCTTTAGCACAAAAACATGTAGGCATATTCCACCTTTTCTTATTAAACAAGTCTACAAGCATCGACTCCCTCAGAACGAACAAAGCAAACAAAGTCTCTCGGGATTCCCAACGTGAGATACATAGTAAAATGTATATAGTACACATGTTTTGCGGTTATGCGTGGTTTCCCTCCCTCCCTCCTTCCCCCCCCCCCCTCCCCCTCTCTCTCTCTCTCTCTCTCTCTCTCTCTCTCTCTCTCTCTCTCTCCCTCCCTCCCTCCCTCCCTCCCTCTCTCTCTCTCTCTCTCTCTCTCTCTCTCTCTCTCTCTCTCTCTCTCTCTCTCTCTCTCTCTCTCTCTCTCTCTCTCTCTCTCTCTCTCTCTCTCTCTCTCTTGGAACCGATGTAATCAAGGAGTTCCGTTCCCGTGTGTTGAGCATGTTGTTTGAGCTCCCTCTTTAATTTATGATTTCTAAGTCGCAGGTATCCGTGCTCATCATGCATGTCTTCAGCTGTGAACGGTGAGTGGCAGCGGTTAAAAATTAACGGGCCAAAAAGTCAAACTGCATGAACGCATGTTGCTTGCTGTCTTGACAAGGCCTACACTAGCCTATGCCATATATTTTCAAAGTTAAATTCCTTTTCAGAAAAGATTTGCAGGACGACTCAAGCATCAAAGGGTGTCTGCACGGAAATGTCAATGAGACGTACACCGTGACGTTTCAAGAGCTAACAGTTTCCCTTCTTCTGCCTGTCAACCCAAGACGTCCGCAATGTCAAAAGCCCGGATGAAAGCTTGGTGGCGATATATATCAGGGATATTACTACTTACCAGCAAGGCATGTACCTTTAACTTGAAATGTCATACAGCAGGTTTAAATCAGATAATTTACTCATCTTTGGACTTCCGCTTTAGAGGGCGTTGGCTTTGACCCCAGTCAAAGAGGCTTGTACAGACAACAGGAAGTGCAATTAATCTGTGAGCGACAATTTCCGGTCGATGCCCGATTCGGTTTCCGGTTTCTGTTGAGTATTGGGTGATGATGAAATGTGACCCTCCACCACGAAATGAGTCGCATGTCACCTCGCGCGGTTCTGCGCTAGGCTTCATATAAGTCCGGGGAGTGTCTGGTAACAGTGTGAGGGTCACCTTAGGCACAGGCGTATAACTCAAACACGTTTTTTTTTTCTTTTTCTAAAACGGGTTTCACCACTAGATAGAGCATACAAAACTCTGTAGGAAAATGTAAAAATATGAAAATTATGCAAATGTGACATGCGACTCATTTTGTGGTGGTGGGTCACAAATGGTCACCAGCAAAGAAAACACTGCAAAATCCCGGCTGCCTTATACCTCGCGGTTATGAATCATAATTGTTGTCCTCAGTTGCTGAATGAATTGGCAGGCAATAAAAGATTCCACTGTTCGGAGAAGTAAGTGGAGTAATTAGTCATTTATAGGACAAGGAACTACAACCATTCTTAACAACGTTACGATAATTAATCGTAATTGCTCTCGACGGTTCTACTGAAAGCTGTCGAGGTGCTTTTCACGCTAAGACCGTGTGCATTGAGAGAAACACCTCGAGTTGTGGACCAATGGCTTTGGTCGAAACATATTTCTAAAAATGTGTGTACACAATGCCTTAGTGGATTGCCATAGAATGAAAGAATAGTGTAGCGCTTTTCACAGTCACACTGCATTCATAGCTAGCAAACGCATAATTTTGTGAAAGAAGCTGCATGAATTCTGTCAAAAAAGAAAGCAAACGTAACATTAAGTAAATCATATTAGAAGGATTCAGAAAGGGATTAAAAAAAAATTGCTTGCTGTTTCATTTCCTTGGGTTACATCTGGGTAAAAGGAATAATGGTTGTGGGATCGTGATAGAAAAGGAGCCGTTTCCTCACCATCGTGCTTGAATACTGCTTCAAAATACTGAATTTACTTATATAAACAGTTTCAAACGGGTTCGCCGTTCTCATACTGATGCTGTGTGTGATATAATAGTTCAAAGGAAAGATGAAAACCACCTAGCCGCTCAGTCAAATGATACGTGGAATTAACTGGACAAATAAAAACCAAACGTGCAGCGAAAGTGATCTCTCTGCTGTGTGATCTTTTGTAAACAAAACTTCAATTCAATTGCAACAGCGTCACATACGTACAAATTTAATATATAATTACGTACTCATTATGCTTGTATTGGCGGATCCTTTACAGTTTCACAGAGCAGAACCAAACACGATGGCGGACACATTTCAAAATGGCAAAGTTAATCAGAAAATGCTATGTATTGTTCATTTGTTTGTTTGTCAGTTATGAAAACCAACACCTAACTTTTGTATCCTTATCATAATGATCTAAAGAACCCCAAAATAGCCAAGGACACGGCCACATCAGTCTGCCATTGAGCCCCGACGAATCGACCACCCGGACTGACATTTCCGGATCGAAAACGGAGCAGAGCAAAAAATGCACAGCAAGAATAGGAACGAGAAGACGACACGCACTGGCAGAATAGTTCTCTCTCCTTCGTTGTGTGAGTTCTGTAGCCACACCAAAGATCTTGTAGGCTACGCTAAGATGTTGCGCCGCCTCTTACAGCCCTTTCGGACACGCGCGGTAGCGGCGCTCCGCTCTTATCGCAAAAGTGTCCTTTTCGTTGGCTGAGCCAGGCAGAGAGCTATTCGCGCTGACTATGTATTTAGATTGTTTAAATGGCATTATTTATAAACACGCGGCGTAGTGTCAAGACTGTTAATGAGAAGGGTTATTGCAATATAAGTGGACGCTATTTCCTTACAAAACATGCACTTTCAAAGATAACAAAATGTACTTACATCAGTATGTTTGCTGGATCGTTCGAGGCACCATTCACGCAGTGACTTACACATGATATATATCATAAACAGGTAGAACTGTCTCACAAGAAAAAGACAGGGAAAATAAACTGGTCAGACAATTTTAGATTTTAGAACAATGTGTAGTTCACTGAAATTGTCTGGCTTTGAAGTTCTGGGTTAGGTTTTTATCATTGTTTCTGACCTGTATGACAATTCACTTGTCTCAGTCAGTTGCAGTCAAGAGTATTGTCACAGAGATTGTCAATTTTAACAGCAACAGAGACGTCACAAACCAGTATTGAGGGCGTCAATGTCAAAACACACACACACACACACACACACACACACACACACACACACACCACACACACACACACACACACACACACATCCCCTAGAAAACAAAACAAAGCAAAACAAAAACCTCCCACATCTACTGTCCCCCATATGTGACTGATGTGCTTTTGTGTTCTTGTGTCACTGGTGTGACACTTTCAACACCTTTCTGTTCTGCGGCCTTTTCGACATCTCCCCGAAAGACCTGCAGCTCTCTTTGAGGGTGAAGTGCAGCCGTATATTGAGGTACAGACGTACACAGAGGGTCATGAGAGGACAAGCGTTTTCTGTCAATGGACAGGCGGAGGCGGTTGTCTCTAAGTTTTTCTTTGAGCAATATTGCCATCCTGGTCATCACTTTCCGCATGTGGATATTTCTCTCTATGTGTAGCTTGTATGTACTTTCCATGACTGTCACAGCACTGACGAGCGAAATGCTTGGGGTGATGAGGCAAAACAATAGGCAAAACTTCAAGTTTTTCTAAAACCTTCACTCCGGTCTGCCCTCGGGCGGACCACCCTCATCTTCCAAAAAGGGATGAGTTGTTTCGTTGCTAAACCACCTTATGAAACAACCAACACACCCCCTCCCCCTGTCAGTACACACAGTACACAGACAAAATAATGAGAAGGGTTGAACAAACAACCACACCACTCCCCACATTTACCTGTACCATCAGTACACACAACAATACGGAGAAGCCTCAATCACTGAGAGGACAGTACACACAAATACACCCAAACAAGGGAAATTAAAAATAGTCATTTATAAATGATTATTCTCAATCGAGAAACAAAGTGATGAGGATATGGGTTTGAATAGTTCGTCCCCTGACGAGGCTACCTTTCAGTTTCCCCAGAACACCTCTATAAAATCACAAAGAAACTATCCTAACAATTTGAAGCTGTAAATATTGCCGAAAAGTACTATAATTGGGAGAGGTACTTATGGATCTCTGGGCTGCCTACTGCATTTACCGGGTTTGGCAGATTTTTTACCCCCTATTATCAGCGGCAGCAGAGCCCAACAAGCCAAGGGGCGTGGCACTGCAGCTAGCAGCGAACGCGCAAAAACGGCTCCAGTGCAACATCTTAGCGTAGCCTACAAGATCTTTGGCCACACTGGCTGGGAGCCGCAGGCTTGGTTGGTAGCCGTGAACAGGCCCTGGCGCGGCGGTAGCCTTGTTCCTTTTCCCCTGTCGTCTGCCACTCGCCGGGTAAACAGGCGCGCGGCCTCTCAAACTCGCGCCCAACTGCTTGCGAATGGCGCTTGGTGGTATGCGACTTCCCTGTGCAACGTGTCTTTCGTACTGTCTTCTCCATGCGGTGCAATAACTAGGGGGGGGGGGGGGGGGGGAGTTGACGTCCTCTCAGAAAATATTTCTATTTGGGACAAGAATTGTCTCAGGAATAAGACGCTCGACATTTATCGTGTTACAGGCATAACTAGTCACTAACATTTGAGCAGTGCAAACGTGTGTGCGGTACAAAAACAACATTCGCTTCCCTACGAAAATGGTTATCAAAATCGTGTTTGTGTTGGTTTGGTTTCTTGCCGCAAGCTGTGTTTCTTCCAGGGATGTGGTGTGTAGGGTGAAGCACAGAGCCGAGAATGGAACACTGATGGACTGCAGCCACATGCATCTGACGTCATTCCCTGGCCTAAACATTTCTGACGTCACAGCGCTGGACGTCAGTTATAACCAGCTGTCAGAGTGGCGTTCCGGTTCCCTTTCTGATCTCTCCAGCCTACGTCACTTGAACCTCGGTCACAACGATCTGCAGGAACTAGACCAGCACGCGTTTCAAGGACTGGAAGAGTTGGAGACTTTGGACCTGAGCTATAACAACCTGACCGCACTGACCAGCCGGACCTTTGCCAACCTTCCGCACCTACAACGACTGTTGCTTGACCACAACCAGATGTCCAGCCTCGAGGAGGACGTCTTTGAGAACCTGACTTACCTCCGTCACCTGGATCTAGGCCACAATCACCTGCAGGTCTTGTACAACAACACCTTCTCCAGTCTCGCTCACCTCAACTGGCTGGGGCTGGGTTCCAACCGCTTGCAGAGACTAGAGGCTGGCGCCATGACAGGGCTGGACAGGCTGATCAACCTGGACTTGTCTCACAACAAACTGCAGCTGACGTCGTCAGTCTACCCGGCCCGGGTCTTCGCCTCGCTGGGGCAGCTGCAGCTTCTGCATCTGGAGTACAACGATGACGATCCTGACGGTGAATATCCTGACAACGTGTTCAGTGACCTTGTCTCTCTGACGTTGTTATCCATCGATACGTTTAATGAGGTGCACTTTGGGCGGGACTTTGCAGCTCTTCGCTCTATCCATACCCTGGACTTGAGCAAGAACTGTCAAATCAATTATATTGCGAACACGTCCTTCGAGGGCTTCAAAAACTCGACACTCTCTTTCATCAACTTTCAGTTTTGCTCACTTGAAATTGAAGCGTGTGCATTCTGTGAACTTCCTTCGTTGGACAGATTGTGGTTTATGTATTCGCACTTCCAGACTCCCAAACACATACTGGAATCTCTGTACGGCCTCCAGCACCAGACTATGACTGAAATCAAATTGTATGGCAATGGCGATTACTTGCCTTTTTACCACGTCATCGACAGTCATTCGGCCAGATACCTACGAAACATCTGTGTTAAGAACTTCACAATGTCGATCTGCAATATTCAGCGAGTAGCAGGAAACGCCTTGGCAGTACAAAACACCCCTTTCTTCAGATGCGTGGAACACGTGGATCTCTCGATGAATGCACTTTGTGGAGATGTATCTTTTTTGATCAAAATGATGATGTCAGATGGTCCCTTACGATCTCTGGCACTGCAGGATCAGATTAAATTTACGATCACACAAGCTCAGTGTTTAATCAGTCAAGATTTTCGATGCAAAGACTATTTGCGTAATGGTGGTTACGGTGATTACATTTACACGTTGGGGTTTCGCACCCCTATGAATATTTCATATATAAACATATCCTCAACCTTCCCACACCTGAATCCATTGCCAGTGAATTGGACGTTTCCCTCAGCAAAGCATTTGAAGATGTTGGACCTGTCCTATCTGGGATTTGCCAACTGTCGCATGACATTTTATGGTCTCGAAAATCTGGAAACACTCAGCTTAAATGGAAACTTCTGTTACAACATGACGGATACGATGTTTGATTTTCTCGACAGTCTGACGAAACTAAGTTTGTCAAACTTTGGATTCAACCCGCTGTTCTTGAAGTCACGTGGTTGGCGCTTGTTTCAAAACGTGGATCAGCTGCAGTTTTTGGACCTTTCCCGGAACGACCTGCCCTTCACGGATCCTGACATGTTACGTGTACAGCGCCGTCTGAAAGAACTAGACTTCTCCGACAATCGACTCCAGAAAGTGCCTGTCAATCTGGATACTCATGGTGACCTGAGAATGCTTGACCTTTCTTACAACTCCCTGAGCACTCTGACGTCATCAGAACGATCAGCGTTGGACAGTCTTGCCAGTCGCCATGCATTCAGGTTGTATGAGTGTCTGTCTGTAGATACTGTGAGCATACTTGAATTTATGATAATAAGAAGAATACCAGCACTTTTTATATTTAGTCAAGTTTTGACTAAATATTTTAACGTAGAGGGGGGAATCGAGACGAGGGTCGTGGTGTATGTGTGTGTGTGTGTGTGTCTGTCTGTCTGTCTGTCTGTGTGAGTGTGTAGAGCGATTCAGACTAAACTACTGGACCGATCTTTATGAAATTTGACATGAGAGTTCCTTGGTATGAAATGCCCGAACGTTTTTTTTCATTTTTTCAATAAATGTCTTTGATGACGTCATATCCGGCTTTTCGTGAAAGTTGAGGCGGCACTGTCACGCTCTCATTTTTCAACCAAATTGATTGAAATTTTGGTCAAGTAATCTTCGACGAAGCTCGGACTTCGGTATTGCATTTCAGCTTGGTGGCTTAAAAACTAATGAGTGAGTTTGGTCATTAAAAATCTGAAAATTGTAACAAAATTATTTTTTTAATAAAACGAACCAAATTTACGTACATCTTAATCTGTATCATTTTCTGAATCCAAAAATATATAAATATGTTATATTTGGATTAAAAACAAGCTCTGAAAATTAAAAATATAAAAATTATTATCAAAATTAAATTGTCCAAATCAATTTAAAAACACCTTCATCTTATTCCTTGTCAGTTCCTGATTCCACAAACATATAGATATGATATGTTTGGATTAAAAACACGCTCAGAAAGTTAAAACGAAGAGAGGTACAGAAAAGCGTGCTATCCTTCTCAGCGCAAGTACTAACTCCGCTCATCTTGTCAATTTCACTGCCTTTGCCGTGCGCGGTGGACTGACGATGCTACGAGTATACGGTCTTGCTGCGTTGCATTGCGTTCAGTTTCATTCTGTGAGTTCGACAGCTACTTGACTAAATGTTGTATTTTCGCCTTACGCGACTTGTTTTCCATTAAAGTGAGTACATCAACACTTTTCTTTGACACATCCACCTGCCTGTAAATAATTTAAGACACATATTTTGATAATAATTATTGTAATTCAATCAAGTGGGCGTTTTAATGAAACAGATCATGTGATTGGTCAGAAAGCCACAACTCATTAAAAATGACCGGTCATTAATTGTCGATGTACACTCACTAAAAAAGCCGTTAACAACCTGCTGGCGCCACGCATTGATACAAACTCAACTAGTCTCGGTTAGCTTTGAGGGTCATTTTACAAGTAGGAAATATGAAGGCCAACGAAATAACAAGACCATAAGTTATGCGAAGTAATGACGTCGAATACGTGAGGTAAGTTGATGCATGAATTCTTCCAGACTACATCATTCAATTCCAAAGATCGCTTTTGTGATGAACAGAATTTGTTTTAGAGTTTGCTCTCATGAAACCCGTCAAAAAAAGAAAGGGAAAATGTATGTGAAAGAAAACAAAACAGGAGCAGAGTGATAAGATAGAAATACAGAGACATATTTCTTGGGACTTGACCCTTGCAGGTAGGTGGACTGAAAATAGTGTGTGAACAGAACATAACCAATTCTGTCTGTCTGAAAGCAGGAAAGAGATCGTCGTCAGATTCAATTACAATAACATTAACATGCTTCCATTTGAAACTTCTCAGTCTTCATCGTGGATTGACTCCCTCACAAAGTCTAATTGAAGCCCTCCGTCGCTTCGCTCCGTGGGGCTTCAATTAGCTTTGGTCCGGCGTCAATCCAAGATGACGACCGAGAAGTTTCAAATGGAAGCATGTTAATGTGTAATTAGGACATAGTAATATGGCAATAAGGAATCTGACAGAAACATGAATACTTAACTACAGGGTGACCCCCAAAAAAACATGCCCCCCACAACAGTGCTGCCATCGTCTACATCTATTGACTGAAATTAGTTCATATTTGGTATACATTAACTTCAATCTATGCATGGCCTTTCTAAAAAGTGGCAATTTTGTAGATTAAATGGTCTGACATTTGTGCGACTTACAAAATTGTTTTACATTAGCTGGGGTCGACCCAACAAAACGAGGTTTGACATTGAGCGGTAGCCATACTTACCTAATTTAAATCTTTTAGATTTTTAACTTTTTTTTATTATTTGAATGTCTGAGTATACAAAAGCATCCAATTCACCCCCCACCCCCCTTCGGTGACCTGAAGACACCATCCAGTTGCAGCGAGGCTCAAGGCAATCCCTAGACACGAAAGCGTTGGTGTCATTGACAATTCCGGAGCTGTAATATTGAACACATTTTGGAGAGACGGAAATCGTCAGACCACCCATTAATGTTTACCTTCAGACTAGAATGTTTGTGCAATGGTCGTGAAGCAATTGAATTTCAAGCCCACCAACTAGGAAGATATTCGCTAAAATCAAATGACTTGAAAAAATGACCCCTTTTGTTGTAAAGTTACACTCACAAAAAAGTTACAAAATTCATCAATGACATGAACGCATTCCCCGCCCGATGGACAAAGCCGTGATCCTGCCTGTAATTGCTGTCTGTAATTCTAGGTTAGTGAATGTCTGATGTTGGTTATAGGTCATTCGAATAATCCCAGAGGAAACAATATGAAGGGCTTAAATCGGGTCAGTTTGGCCACCACTCATTTTCAAACCTCGTATTGTTGAGTCGATCCCTGAAATTGGAAACCTTTTTTTTTAAATCGCGCAAAAATCAGACCATTTATACTACCAAATGTGTTACATGGTTATGCATAGACTGAAGTTAAAGTACTTATTCGGTCAACAGATGTAGAAGTTATCAGCATTTTTGTGGGTGGCATTGTTTTGGGGTCAGCCTGTATTTAATAAGTCAATGGCTAATATTGAGATGACATTAAGATACAAATGAAAGCATTATTCTTAATATCTATCACAATCATGATATTCAACTACAATTAACTTCTTCTAGCCCTGCATGTTATGCATTGTACAGAAAAACAATCACATAAAAATATCACAGAATCAAGGATATTTTTGTTACACTTGTGCTAAAACTGGGTTAATATGTGACATACTCTTTGTGTTAATAAAAAAAAGTAAAGGAGACAGAACACAACCCTGTGGGGCTCCTATGTTTAAAACAATTTGGTCAGAGAGCACAGAGGTACCAAAACAAACGGATACTAAGGCTCACACGCTGTGGTCTATTGCATAGGAATCAACTCCCTGATCCCAAAAATCAGATTACCATTCGCATTTAAAATCATTAACCTCTGAACATGGGGGTTGTGTTGTATTTAAAATTGAATAAAAGTCCAAATATATAACTTTTAAGTAAGTGCCACAGAGCGAAACTCATTCCGGTATCTTCCTCTCCGCCATGCATTCAGGTTTTATGTGTGCCCGTAATTGGGTTCTTATATCGATACCTTCCTTGTACTATAACAACAATCTACACAACCCGGGATCTTTAGCCTGCGATAACAACACTCTCACACTCTCAATCTACGAGGTATGATCCAAACAAAATGATCAAATGGGATTTTTGCGGAGACTGTTTGGGGTGTCTGGCCCAAATAATAGTAGCCATTAGAACTACTCTCTTATTACAACGATGCAACGTCACAAGTGCCTGAGCCAATCAGAAGACGCCTTAAGATGGCCTTATTTGGGGTTGCTTTTGAGCTTTGATTTGATAGCTTTTTTGGGGGGTCTTGGATACAATGAAACTTCTTGGCAAAAGTCTGATTTTCAAAGAGGGTATAATCAGAAATCACGCTTTCTGGGAAGAATTGACCCATGGACATGGACATTGTCATAGCTTTAACAAAATCAGCACGAATACATAATTGTGTTGTTTAATGGGAAAAACAGCGTGTGTTTTTTTACTAATTGCAAACATTTATACTTCAGCCTGAAACTCGTGGGAAATCCACTGGAGTGCGCTTGTTTCAACCTGGACGTGGTACAGTGGCTGTGGCACACCCCCGTGTCGCTTGATGGCGAAGGACGCCAAGCTAACTACACGTGCACCACACAGACAGGGGAGATCACCAGCACAGAGCGCGTGATGGCGCAGTGGATGAGTCACTGGCGGCGCTGTGTGGGGGTCCAGATGTTTGGAATCGCCCTGTCCGCCTTACTTGTCCAACTCCTGGCCATCGTCGTGACTTTCATCGTTGTACGCTCCTGGACCCAACTCTGCTACGCTTGGAAAGCCATCCGACGGTACCGTCTGCCGAGACGTCACCACTTTCACCGTGACGCTTACGTCGTGTACTCCGAGGCTCAGGATGACGTCATTCTGGCGTGCGTGACGCTGCGTGTGGCTGTGGAGGAGCGGTACGGCGTGCGTCTCTTGCTGCGTGACCGGGAGGAGCTGCCTGGGTCTGTGAGGGCGGAGAACGTCGTGCAGCACATTGATGACAGCTGGAAGGTAGGCGGCCCCCTTCTCACAGGAACAATTTCCATAACGAAAACACAGATCTTGTATCCTTTTATGCAAATTTAAGTCATACTAAGAGCACAGCATAAAACAACAGATTATTCTTTCGCCTAGTACCCAGTTTTGTGCAAATGTAACTCAAAATGTCTATGATGAGTGGTACTAACGTTGTGCGCCAGTGAAAAGATGTCTACCCCTTTCGACATCACTCATCTTATGCCAAACATGACTTTTTCCTTGCCAAGTAACGGCTTTTTGTCAGGTCCAACAGGGAGTCCTTGACGCATTGTAAAATTATATAACATGAACTACCGCTTTTTATGCTGTGTATGCATGCAAAACTAACGTGATCGGATTTCTGAAAGGATGGTGCAGAACAAAAATGTGGTTTTTTTCCAGAAAGTTCATTCACTATACAGTTCAGACTACAACCAAATGAATAAATCATACATTATTAACTTTTTATTTTAGTAGTGGCGCTAAAAAGTGGTAAAATGTTGTTTTGTCTTTTCCAAGACCGGTTCATAGAGAGGATGTGCATTGTGTGTCCAGGTGGTGCTGCTGGTGACGCGTGACTTCTCTAAGGACGAGTGGGCGTGCGGCTTCACGGTCCAGCAAGCACAGCGCAGCATCACAGACACCATGCCGGACCGTGTCATCGTCGTCTTCTTAGATGAGCCGCGTGACCTGCCCGCCATGCCTTCGCTACAGCTG
>NC_090246.1:16038596-16086096 GCF_037325665.1 Littorina saxatilis
TTTTTACATATCTTTGATACTGCGACCACCAAAGCCCTGAAAACCCCCCTCCACCCTCCACCCACCCACCCCCTGTGTGTTGTAATTGTCCAAGTGTGTTCTGTTTTATGTTTTTGTCCCCTTGTTTAGTTGATGTCCTGTAATGTACAGCATATACATGTACAAAACAAAAGAAGAAAAACTCCACAAAAAGAGAATAGAAAAGAAATTTAAAAAAAATAACCAACCAAAAAAAATTTAAAAAAAGCCCTAAACCTGAATGTCCTCATTTCAAAGAACCCCATTTCCCCAGTGTTATTAAACATGCTGTTGTAAGATCCTGTCCAGTGATCGACAAGAAGAAGAAGAAGAAGAAGAAGAAGAAGAAGATCCTGTCCTCAAGCAAAACTGGATAGGTAATATAGAACACGATCAATATAAACATAATTGTCAGTAAGTACTGGTGTCACATGACTGATGTGAACCAG
The DNA here is from genome assembly GCF_037325665.1 of Littorina saxatilis. Taxonomy (NCBI): domain Eukaryota; kingdom Metazoa; phylum Mollusca; class Gastropoda; order Littorinimorpha; family Littorinidae; genus Littorina; species Littorina saxatilis. Next base: position 16,039,064 of record NC_090246.1, read on the forward strand.
TTGATTCGCTAATGGCGATGCGCTAAAACTGTTAGCGCACTCCAAGAGTGCGCTAACTTTTCCACAGAGCGTATTCTTCCGCCCTTTCCTAAGCGAGACTACTCTCATCCTCAGAATTAATAAATGACATGTAGCTTATATTCTCCACAATACCAAATGGCCATAAATTTCCTGCTTCTCAATTAAAGCAGAAGTGGGTTTTTTTCTGACAGATTGCATGTGTCTGTGCCACAGTGCCACTGAACTAAAAATAGAAGCCGTTGCGTCTCAACTAATTTTCGACTTGCATAGATTCTAGAACAAGGCAAGAACAATCGAAATGGAAAATGTGTAGGGTTCAGAACGTTCTTACCATATATAAGACTTATTACCAGCCTGCCTCATGCGTGCAGATTCAATGCAACGTGACGAGCAATTTTTGTTTTTGAAATGAGACTGCCGTTGTTCCATTGCTCTAGCCTAGCAGACGACATAAACCCCGCTCAGCAAATAAACATGTTGGGCAAATGTGAACGAAAAACCGATGGGGATATAATACGTGTAGAGTTCAGAGCATTCTTACCGTTCATATTTAGTACCAGACTCCTCGATGAGTGAAGATACAACACGAGAAACATACCACATTTATTTTGAAAATGTGCTAACCGTCGAGCAGTCGATCATTGAGTCAATTCAAGGGGCACCACTCTGCACAGTCAATCCGTCGAAGCTCGACTGGAGGTTTTGAATCGCAAATGACTTGTCTAAGTGCACAGCCCTTTCTCCGAGTTCAAATGAGATCTCTATTAAAGATTATCACTTTTTAGCTTAACGCTACACTGGAAGTTACCAACAGAAATTAAAACAAGAGTTTGCGTGTGACGAAAGCACGACACACTTGAGACAGCCCACACAAAACTTCAGTCTTCCACGACCTGACCACACAGTTATGCCTATTCAAATGCGCGTAGCAAAATGTGCGTTTTGAATCATCTTTTTTCTCTGACGGTACTGACAATATCGTTATTGAAACAATCCCAGTGCACTAAGGGATTTATAGAGCAAATCTCGAAAAAAATTATTGAACTCAGCGCCATGCGCTTCGTTCAATAATGAATTTTCTCGATTTGCTCTATAAATCCCTTAGTGCACTGGGATGTCTCAATAACTTAAAATAAAGCTATACTAGCATAGATGGTGACGAATTTATAAACATTGCGTGTCAGACTTTATATTAGGGTTGGTTAACTTTTTAGCACGAGTATGTATTTTTCAAGTTCAGTAAACTGAACTGAATGTCACAGCCGCGGAATATTGTGTGTGTAATTGGTTTTTGAGGACCCTGTGGGTTTGATTTTTTTCTGCTTCTTGTGAAGATTGTTTATAATTGGTTTTCATTTCTTAATTGCATGGTTACCTGTTCATGTAAATATTGAGCATGAAGAGGCGTTTTAGTGATGTGTGTGTGAAATACTAGATAATTTACTGATTCTTCGTTCAAGTTTCGGTTTTTGTTTCGATTCCTGTGTATGTGGTGGAAAATGAACATGCGAGAGAAATGCAAGCCAGATGTGTGTTTGATGTATTTCCCGCAGGAGTCGAGTCCATTACAAGTGTCTTATGCTCCAAGCTCATATGTATTTCTTATATTGAAATGTGTACATGATTCTGTCTCTTCACATTTAAATATTGTACGTTTAGGGGATGTGCGTTTGCTGCATACTGCGCACATACAAGGTACAAGGTAGTTCACGGTAATATTCATAATGTTGCTCAACAACAACAACAACAACAACAACAACTACAACAACAACAACAACAACAACAACAACTCAACAACAAACAACAGCAACACTTTGAAAAAGGGCGAGTGCAGCCACTTAAAAGTTGCCTTTGCATCTCATTCACCCAAGCGTGACTCGTGCTTTGTGTGCTTAGTGAAAAGGCTGAGCTGCAACCTGTTGAAAGTAGACGAGGTAAGACTGCTCTTCCGACCTTGACAGCACTTCATTATTTACCTTGACACGAATTTCCTGGTGTTCATAGGTACCTGCCTTGTATGATGTAGTCTTTCGACACAACGTTGTTCGATTGGCGTTTTTCAGACTGTTGTAGCATATTGTTGCTCGGTTATACGATTTGTGTATTTCAGACAATCTTCGTTCTTTTCTTACTTTGTTAAAAGGCTTTCCTCCTGTGTCGAATGGCTTAAATAAGTCTTTGTCGAAACGCTTTGTTTCTTTGTTGAATCGTTTAGGTGTTTCTTTCACATACTTCGTATTATCTGTCTATGTTGACATTTTATTTCCATTATTTGTTTCTGTTGAAATACTGATTTGCATTGATGAACCAAATCGGGTTTCTTCCTTTACCGTTTTGCTCTCCGGTTTCCAAAATCAGTGTTTGTTTGTTGATTGCTCTTTGTTTTTCCTCTGGAACTCCTTCACTCGATTGATGATTGATTCTTGCTGATATTTCTTGTTTTTTGGAGAAAAAAAACACATCTGCATTAACGCTTTTTTTATGCGACTTCTGTTTAAACGCGGTAGTCAAGGGTTGAAACACTGTGTTCTAATGTTAAAACACAACATCATTCTCTTTTCGTTTCCCGTACGATGCAATGTCACCATGTGGCTGTGGTAATTAACATGCAGACAGGGAATTCCCCTTCTTTTGCGTCACTCACCTACCCTGACACTTTCTTCCTCCTTGATTCGTATAAAGGTCATGGCCACGATTCAGTTCAGAAAGCTCGATCACATTCCTACGACGCAGTCCTGATGAAAAGGAAGGTTGAACTACATCGTGTTTGGAGGGAAAACCTAATAAGAAGCAACGTGTGATAAAGAACACATAAAACAAAACGTTCACTTTGCCATAAAATGATGAATACAATCGGGTTTGTGTTGGTTTGGTTTCTTGCCGCAAGCTGTGTTTCTTCCAGTGATGTGGTGTGTAGGGTGAAGTACAGAGCTGACAATGGAACACTGATGGACTGCAGCCACATGCAACTGATATCACTCTCTGACGTAGATATCTCTGACGTCACAGCGCTGGACTTGAGTAATAACCAGCTGTCAGAGTGGCGTTCCGGTTCCCTTTCTGATCTCTCCAGCCTACGTCACTTGAACCTCGGTCGCAACGATTTGCAGAAACTAGACCAGCACGCGTTTCAAGGACTGAAAGAGTTGGAGACTTTGGACCTGAGCTATAACAACCTGACCGCACTGACCAGGCGGACCTTTGCCAACCTTCCGCACCTACAACGACTGTTGCTTGACCACAACCAGGTGACCACCCTCGGGACGGACGTCTTTGAGAGCCTGACTCACCTCCGTCACCTGGACCTGGGCCACAATCACCTGCAGGTCTTGTACAACAACACCTTCTCCAGTCTCGCTCACCTCAACTGGCTGGGGCTGGGGTCCAACCGCTTGCAGAGACTGGAGGCTGGTGCCATGACAGGGCTGGACAGGCTGATCAACCTGGACTTGTCTGACAACAAACTCCAGCTGACGTCGTCAGTCTACCCGGCCCGGGTCTTCGCTTCGCTGGGGCAGCTGCAGCTTCTGCATCTGGAGTACAACGATGACGATCCGAACGGGGAATATCCTGACAACGTGTTCAGTGATCTTGTCTCTCTGACTTTGTTATCCATCGATACGTTTAATGAGGTGCACTTTGGGCGGGACTTTGCAGCTCTGCGCAACATTCATACCTTGGACTTAAGCAAGAACTGTCAAATCTATCGTGTTTTAAACACGTCCTTCGAGGGCTTCAAAAACTCGACACTCTCTTTCATCAACTTTCAGTACTGCTCACTTCAAATTATTGAAACATGTGCATTCTGTGAACTTCCTGCGTTGGACAGATTGTGGTTTATGTATTCGCACTTCCAGACTCCCAACCACATTCTGGAATCTATGTACGGCCTTCAGCATCAGACTATGACTGAAATCAAGTTGCATAGCATTGGCGATTATTTGCCTTTTTTCCACGTCATCGACAGTCATTCTGCGAGATTCCTTCGGAACATCTGTGTTAAGGACGTCACAATGTCGTCCTGCAATATTCAGAGAATTGCAGGAAACGCCTTGACAGTAAAAAATACCCCTTTCTTTAGATGCTTGGAACACGCGGATCTTTCGATGAATGCAATTCTTGGAGATCAATCTACTTTAGGTAAAATGATAATGTCAGATGGTCCCTTACAATCTCTGGCACTGCAGGATCAGCAAACGTTTACCATCACAGGAGCGCAGTGTTTAGTAAGTCAGGATTTTCGATGCAAAGAGTATTTTCGTTATAATAGCTACGATGAGAACACATACACGTTGGGGTTTCAAACTCCTGTGAATATAACATTTCTAAACCTGTCATCACTCTTCCTACATCTGCATCCCTTGCCTGTGAATTGGACTTTTCCCTCAGCAAAGCATTTGAAGATGTTGGATCTGTCCTATCTTGGATTTGGTAACTGTCGCATGACATTTTATGGTCTCGAAAATCTGGAAACACTCAGCTTGAATGGGAACTACTGTTACAACATGACAGAAAAGGTGTTCGATTTTCTGGACAGTCTGAAGAAACTGAGTTTGTCAAACTTGGGATTCAACCCTCAGTTCTTGAAGTCACATGGTTGGCGCTTGTTTCAAAACGTGGATCAGCTGCAGTTTTTGGACCTGTCCCGGAACGAATTGCCCTTTACAGATCCTGACATGTTACGTGTACAACGTCATTTGAAAGAACTTGACTTCTCCGACAATCGACTCCAGAAAGTGCCTGTCAATCTGGGTAATCATGGTGACCTGAGGATGCTTGACCTTTCCCACAACTCCCTGAGTACACTGACGTCATCAGAACGATCAGCGTTGGACAGTCTGGCCGGCCGCCAAGCATTCAGGTTGTATGTGTGTCTGTGAGAGAGAATAATTGGTTTAACGATGCCTTCTTTCCCGCCATGCATTCAGGTTGTATGTCTGTCTGTATGTCAGTCAATGAGCATAATTGGTTTAATTATGCCTCCTTTTCCGCCATTCATTCAGGTTGTATGTTTGTCTGTATGTCAGTCAGCGAGCATAATTGGTTTAATTATGCCTTCTTTTCCGCCATTCATTCAGGTTGTATGTTTGTCTGTATGTCAGTCAGCGAGCATAATTGGTTTAATTATGCCTTCTTTTCCGCCATGCATTCAGGTTGTATGCGTGTCTGTATGTCAGTCAGAGAGAATAATTGGTTTAACGATGCCTTCTTTCCCGCCATGCATTCAGGTTGTATGTCTGTCTGTATGTCAGTCAATGAGCATAATTGGTTTAATTATGCCTCCTTTTCCGCCATTCATTCAGGTTGTATGTTTGTCTGTATGTCAGTCAGCGAGCATAATTGGTTTAATTATGCCTTCTTTTCCGCCATGCATTCAGGTTGTATGCGTGTCTATCTGCCTGTGAGAGAAAATAATTGGTTTAATGATGCCTTCTTTTCCGCCATTCATTCAGGTTGTATGTTTGTCTGTCTGTGGGCATGACTGATCTAAAGACACATTATTTCCATTGCATGAGAAAGTCTACACCATCCGGAATCTTAAAGGGGCTGTGCAGGGGTCACAGTATTGCTGAAGGTCGCAGATTACGATTTAAACAATCAAAAGCTTTACACAACTTTCTTGCAAATGCCTTCACATACCTTTAGTGCTGCCAGCCAAACAAAACAGTATGCGATTTGTTAGTTTGCATCTCCTGCAAAAAATGTCATTAATATTCCCCGTGAACACGTTCTGGGGCTGAAGGCTATGTGCGGTATGCCAAAAATGGATCCACGTAGTATCTTTTACAATTGTCTTACATAATCACACACAATATCTTGACGTAATTTACTCAAAACAGAAAGTCTCAGGAATTGCAGATGGTTGCATGTTGCTGAATTTAATCACGTCAGATGTCTTAAAACAAACTGTTAGGCAAGGCTTCATGGCATAACGAAGTACACAAAATTACTTACATATTGTAAAATATTGCCTTTTCTGTTTGTCCCGCGAAGATAAAACCTTTCTCAACGGCTTTATCGAATTGATAAACACAGAAAAAGACTCAAAGTTTACCCACAAACACCAACTATGAGCGAAAGTGTGTGTAAATCATGGCTTCAATGTCCGCCATTTTGTTTTCAATATGGCGGCCAAAATATAAGTGAAGCAAGATGACTTCCCTGCTGGAGATGTTCACGGACATCTAACTGAAGCATCCACATGGGATGTTAGCTACTAACAAGCAGCGTTAACCAAGTTCACCATGTCTGACTGAAGCTATCTGACTATAACTAGATTAAGAGAGGCAAACAAAGCCAACCACTTTCGTTGCGCCACCTCATTTTCTCTTGCTCGCTCGGATGCGCGCGCACAACGAAACTCAACAGTGCGTGTTGTAAATGTTGCGGTTTAGACGCCAGCAGAGAAATTCTGTTCGCAGAAGAAGCGCTGACAACATATATGCGATTAATTTGCAACCCGAAGCTCTACTCATAAAATGTATAACTGTTCAAAGAGAGACAGTTCACAAAATAAGGTCTGCCCTATACAAAAATATAAGTATTCTATTTATATTACCGCCCTGATATGGCCCTTCGTGGTTGGCTGGGCGTTAAACAAACAAACAAACAAACTATTTATATTAGGGAAGACATAGAACTCTAACAGGGCCGGACTACCGGGTGGGGGGGGGGGGGGGGGTGGGAGGTTATGGGGGTTGCGCAACCCCCCCGGGCCCTAGCCTAAACATGTACCTCACTTATTTAAAACATTTTTTATTATTGTTTATTTTATGCCGTTTCGTGCAAGGAGCGACCATTTTCCTATCTCAGAATATGACCTACCCATCAGCTTCTGCACCATGTTCTGCCCAATGACCACGCCAGGGGGAACATCCCCCTGGACCACCACTGGCAACCCCCCACCCCCCCTTCTCTTAAGGGCCGACCAGACTTGGACGCCGTTTTACGGTATATGCGCCGCAGGCCGTTTTATGCGTCGCGCAGAATTTTGCCGAGTGGCCACACATCGACGACTTTTTTCACAACGCAGTATCAGTAGAGCGGAAGCGTCAAGGTCACCTAAAGGCAGGAAGGTTCAGTTACATCGACTGCCACGCCGCGAGCGGCTGACGTCATCGCTCTGGTTTGCTCTGATTGGTCACATTTCCGCCGTTCTATGTCTGTGTCAGAGAAATTAGAACACGTTCTATTCTTCTGCAAATAACGCTACGCGATCATAGCCCGCCGCGGCGCGCCCAGCGGGACCGTTTTGAGCATAAGTCAAATATGGACAGGGTCGGCCTGGAGTGTCTGGACAGGCCTTTAGCCTAGTCCGGCCCTGTCTAAAGTCGTGAAGCGGCAATCGGCTCCTGGCCGCCATCTTTGATTTTACCCAGCCCAACCTAGGCAAATGTATGCTACAGAAATCCGGTGAAAGATCGACAAAGGCGTCCACTCCAGACCTTCAAGTAGGAAGATATGAACAGTTGAAATAACAATCATGTAAGCTTTATCCAATAAATTAAACGTTTTCATACAGAAACAACCAAAACGTAATTACAAAGTCAACGAAAATAGATTCGTAGAATCGCGCAAATCAACGAAAGTCGTTTGTGTTTTTGGTGTGAACTTCGTTTCGCCGCCAACCGGAAATGACGTGTACGCAACATTTGTGATGTAGCACTTCCTTATTATGGCACAAAACGAATGTGGTTGGTTGAAAAAAAAAGCTGATCTAAATAAGCCTTATAACCACAGTTTTGTAACAAAGAATGCTTCTTTATTATGCATTATCGGCAAGAACATGCCTTGAATCAAAGTCAGTATAGTAGTCATAGTAGTGTAAGTGGGATACCTTCCAGCTTCGCTGGGACTAACAGGCAATTGTTATATTTGTTATAATTGAAAACATTTCTACAAACATTTCTGCTCCAGCCTAAAACTCGAGGGAAATCCACTGGAGTGCACGTGCTTCAACCTGGACATGGTACAGTGGCTGTGGCACACCCCCGTGTCGCTTGATGGCGAAGGACGCCAAGCTAACTACACGTGCACCACGGAGACAGGGGAGGTCACCAGCACAGAGCGCGTGATGGCGCAGTGGATGAGTCACTGGCGGCGCTGTGTGGGGGTACAGATGTTTGGAATCGCCCTGTCCGCCTTACTTCTCCAGCTCCTGGCCATCGTCGTGACTTTCATCGTTGTACGCTCCTGGACCCAACTCTGCTACGCCTGGAAAGCCATCCGACGGTACCGTCTGCCGAGACGTCACCACTTTCACCGTGACGCGTACGTCGTATACTCCGAGGCAGAGCGTGACGTCATTCTGGCGTGCGTGACGCTGCGTGAGGCTGTGGAGGAGCGGTACGGCGTGCGTCTCTTGCTGCGTGACCGGGAGGAGCTGCCTGGGTCTGTGAGGGCGGAGAACGTCGTGCAGCACATTGATGACAGCTGGAAGGTAGGCGGCACGTGCACACAGGCACAATATGCGACCTTTATCTTCCATACCTGAACGCAATATGTGACAGAGCACAAGAAAAGGAAGGCTTGGGAGAGAAGTACCCAGTTCTGTGCAACATTTCACCTGACCCTGATTTTCCGTGCAAAACATGAACATCTGTTTCGCGACTTATACTGACTTTTCCTGTTCTCTGTCACATCCATATATTGCATTATCAACGCTGTAGAACTCGGGTGTTTGAATTTACGACAGAAAAATTCACGAGCAACACATTATTTAATACCAAAGCAGGTGACGTTTATGTCAAATTTACATGATAGTAGCTTTTGTACCATCGAAAACATAAGATTTTCTGATCCAAGAGAGCTTATTCGTAATGCCCCAACAGTGACTCCGTCATACATTTTATAAACTGCGGAACTGAAATAATGTATGTTGATGTTTTTATATGTATGGGAATGACAACGGATGGCATAGAAGTTCTGTTAGGGTGGTACAAAACACCGACTACATTTTGCCAGAAAAGTCAAGTTAACCCACAATCAGTGAATAATAAATTAATAGACTGTTTTAATTGTGGTGCTTAATTTGGCGCACTATAGTTATACCTTTAACCGGTTTGTTCAGATGATGTGCATTGTGTCCAGGTGGTGCTGCTGGTGACGCGTGACTTCTCTCAGGACGAGTGGGCGTGCGGCTTTACGGTCCAGCAAGCACAGCGCAGCATCACAGACACCATGCCGGACCGTGTCATCATCGTCTTCTTAGAGGAGCCGCGTGTCCTGCCCGCCATGCCTTCGCTACAGCTGCTGCTGCGCATGGTGCCAGAGAGGAACATTTTGCACGTGCACAGAGACACGCCGCCACAGCACCAGGTGTGGAAGACACTGGCTGACCTCATCACCATAGAACACTGACAACACCACGCTGTCAATACCTGACATTTGAGAACCGATATTTAGTGCAAGAGACTGACACATCAGATAGTCTTTATCGTCAATGGTTGATGCGCTTTACGCATGTCGCGCTATTCAGTATCAGGGAAACAATGATACCAGATACATTGTCAGTACTTGACCCTATTTTGACATATACATGTAGCTCTTCAATATTTGCCCAGGGACACCCATGGTACGCTATTATTAACATGATTACAATACCTGTGTATGTACATACTACCTTGAAACATTTTTATTTCTTTTTAAGAAACTTGACATGGTCTGGCGGAAGGGTGGATTGTATAGATCCTCATAGGACAAGACAGAAAATAATGCGATTTATTTAACCAATATTATGTTTGATTTGTTGTTGACAGACCAGCTTTTTTGTCGGTCCTAGGTGGGGGGGGGGGGCATAATTATTGTCTTTTGTTTCATATTTATTGACCAAGGCCGAAGGTCGCGGTCAATAAATATGAAACAAAAGTGTATATGCCCCCCGAGGACCGACACAAAAGCTGGTCTGACAACAAACAACAAAACATCGTTTTTGTCATCATTTTGACAGTGAGAAAATAAGTGCAAAATCAACAGAGGGAGCCATGCTTTGAAACACGAGTTCCGTTTTGATAATACATGTTTTGCACGTTGTTGCAATCAAAGCTGGCGTGTGAAAGCAACTTTCTGTGTTTTGAGTTCATAAAATGTTGAGATATGGATAAGTATGTTGGGTTTGAGGATGCACAGTTCTGTAGGTTCCTATCAGTATTCCACCCCCTCGGTTTTCAGTTGTAAATATTAAGCTTAGTTATCGAATGTGGAAGCTACGTTGGGTCAAAGGGCATAGAAGATTTGCATCGTGCAGCATTGCATGTTGGGTCAAAGGTCACAGAAGATGTGCGTATTGCAGCGAAGGAAAGAATCACGATCTTGTTTCCGACTCATTGCCTCTTTGTTTTTCATTAGACCTGTCATTCAGCTTGCTCGGCTTGATTAGATGTTTGCATTTCTTATTGCTATGTTCTTTGCTTTTATATTTCTTATTTGCGCTTCGTTTATCGATACAACGTCTTGTGCAAGGGTCAAAATGTGTTAGTCAGGTGTCGATTGGGTGACTTGAACTTGACGTTCGTGTTTTTCCGAATGTCTGTGTATCGAAACACAGATACACGCACTCCATGACTTTGTAAGAAGACAAAACATATCGCTAGGTTTCATTAATTTTGTTTGTGATGAATTTATTACCTTTCTTGAAGTAGTTTTGTTTTTTGTTTACTTTTGCCAGTTTGCCAGATCATGTAAAATCATGCAAAGCAGCATGTATAACCTGCTTCCTGTAACTATGGTAACCGGGGATTTATTGCATGGGGAACATGAGATTTATTTCCCAGCTGCTTGTGAATGAACATTCGTGAAAATGATCACAATGAAGGCTGTGTAAGAAATGTGTTGGCCCAAGTAGGTCTTGGGGAGGATTAAATGGGTAGACAGCGACTTGAGAGTGATTCGTGTTGGTGTGTGTATCTTAGCGTGGGATGAACGAAAGCTTTAAAATTTATATTCAACTTTTGAAGCACAAGTGCCGTTAAGGTGAAGAGGAGACATGGAGACCTGTGCAAAATGTGGCTAAAGTGAATTTGCGCATCTTTCGGACTATAAATCGTTAAGGACTTGTGCTGTGATTCCCAGGACATGTCCGAAGTAAACAGTAATTTCCGAGGATTCCATTCGGGTGGGAGTGTGTTTGTGTTATGCCGGACTGATGTCTTCCGCAGCGTGGGAGGGTATTATGTTGTAATGTTAATTTGATTTTAATGATATGATTTAATAGTAAATGGTTTGACATTTTCCTGTGTTTAGTGCCATGTGAATTGTTCCGAGTGCGTGTTGTCATATCAACCAAACGTGTGTATGTGCGACAATGTGTCGCTGTGTATAAAGAAATGAGCTTTTAAATGAATGCTTGTATTAACATCACGTGTAGAAGAACAAACGCAAGGCCATCAACCTTTATTTTGTGTGGCTCTGACAATATTCCTTTAGCACAAAAACATGTAGGCATATTCCACCTTTTCTTATTAAACAAGTCTACAAGCATCGACTCCCTCAGAACGAACAAAGCAAACAAAGTCTCTCGGGATTCCCAACGTGAGATACATAGTAAAATGTATATAGTACACATGTTTTGCGGTTATGCGTGGTTTTGTGTGTGTGTGTGTGTGTGTGTGTGTGTATGTGTGTGTGTGTGTGTGTGTGTGTGTGCTTTTGAGGGGGGGGGGGACATTTTTGAAAACACATGTATACATTGTAAATTGAAGTGTCCCACTTTTGAACACACTGTTTGTAAGCAACTGTGAACACTGTGCGACATACTATATAACTCTACTAAGAAATATAGCACACATGGTAAACACGAAATAATGATTACAATGTCTGCTACGTGTGCAAGTATGGTAATACAGTGGTCGCCGACTAATAAAGCCACTTCTGGACCGACGAAAAATGGCTTTAATAAGCGGCGGATTTCAATCAATTAATCAATCAATATGAAGCTTATATAGCGCGTATTCCGTGGGTACAGTTCTAAGCGCTTGTCGAAGAGTTGTCAACACAGGACTAACAAAGAAACTAACATCTTCAGACGGACACGAACCCTATCACACACTAGCAAACCCTGGTAAACATACAACAAACAACTGTTTAACAACAATGTACACATCAATAGCTAGGTCCAAACAAAATAGTATTGAGCACAAAGAAAACACCTCTCACAGAGCACAGCACAAGAATGTCTTTTGGGGCACAACACATCACGTCGAGCATGAAAGTCGCAGCCAGCTACGGGAAGAACTGAGTCTTCAACCTACTCTTGAACGCGTCAAGAGAGGGGCTCTGGCAAAGCTCAAGCGGCAGGGAGTTCCAGACGGAGGGGCCCGCGGAGGGAAATGCACGCTGACCAGCAGATGCGAGTTTCGAGCGAGGGATGTGGAGGCGGAGAGGGTCAGCAGCAGAACGAAGGGGACGGTCGGAGGGCTGGGTGTACAGGTCCAGGGAGGATTGAAGGTACTCGGTAGCAGAGTCGTTGAGACACTTGTAGACCAGAGTGGACAGTTTGTAGGAGATTCGGGTGTTGACAGGGAGCCAGTGCAAGGAGCGAAGTAGGGGAGTGATGTGGTCTCGCTTCGTCTTCCTCAACGTCAGTCTGGCAGCGGCGTTCTGGACTCGTTGTAGGCCATGAATGGATGAGGCGGGGAGGCCAGCCAGAAGGGAGTTGCAGTAGTCCAGACGACTGAAGATGAGGGAGACAACCAGCTTGACACAGGCGTCGTGGGTGAGGTAGCGACGGATGGAGGCGATGCGTCGTAGGTGGAAAAAGCAGGTCTTGATGATGAAGGAGATGTGTGTCTGCATGGAGAGAGTGGAGTCGAGAAAGACGCCAAGGCTCTTGAGAGCAGGGGAGAATGGAACAGTCGCGTCATCCAGCTGGAGGTCGGTCACAGTGAGGGAAGCAATCTTCTGTCGTGTTCCAACGAGAAGGGCCTCCGTCTTCTCACTGTTCAGCTTCAGCTTGTTCTCAGTCATCCAGTTCTTGATGTCAGTGAAACAACTGGAGATGGATTCAAGGAGATGTTTGAGAAGCGAGTAAAATTTAATTCTTTTTTAGCTTTATACTCCGATATCTGTTTTGTGTTGTTTGTAATAGTATTTTTGTCCTAATGTTAACTCACCCTCCACCCACCCCCCTCCCCCTTCCCCCCATTTCCCATAGTAAAGAAATGTATGTAATCACTTTGCACTTGTAGTGTTTTATTATTATTATTATTATTATTATTATTATTATTATTATTATTATTATTATTATTATTATTATTATTATTTATTATTATTATTGTTGAATTGTTTCTTGTATTGTTTTTGCTCTCCCTCACCCCTCAACTCCCTTTTCTGTACATAGTCTGATTTCTTTTTGTTTTAGTTCCTTTTATTTGGTGTTGAATGAAATGTGTTTTTATTGTGTTTTTTAATTTTCCATGTACCCTCACGGGGTTTTGTTGGAATAAATAAAACTTGACTTGACTTGACTTGACTTGTCAACGTCCTCCGGCTTGGCGCTGTTCTGGAGCTGCGTGTCATCGGCAAAGGAGTTGTAGTTCAAGCCGTGGCGTTCGATGACCAGGGAGAGGGGTTGGGTGTACAGGGTGAAAAGGACAGGGCCGAGAACAGATCATTGTGGGACGCCGAAGCGGACAGGGACAGGCTGAGAAGAGAACGAATCAGTGGTGACAGTCTGAGAGCGGTTCTGGAGGTAGTTCCTAAACCAAGAGAGGGCGGTGTCGTGAATGCCGAACGTGGAACTGAGGCGATCGACGAGTAGCTGGTGGTCGATCGTGTCGAAGGCCGCGGAAAGGTCCAGCAGCACAAGGGCAGAGACGAGACCGCTATCTGTTGCGTTCAGGAGGTCCGTGGTGATTCGCAGGAGCGCCGTCTCGGTGCTGTGGTGAGGGCGGTACGCTGACTGGTACACTGGCATCAGCGAGTTCCGAGACAGGTGGGCGCTCAACTGCTCCAGGATGATACGCTCCAGAAGCTTGGAGAGGAAGGGCAGGTTGGACACAGGACGGTAGTTCTTCAACTCGTTGACGTCAAGGCCGGGCTTCTTGATGAGTGGGCGGACAACGGCAGACTTGAAGCAGTCGGGAACGACGCCTGTGGTCAGGGATATGTTGATGATATCTGTGATAGACGGCAGGAGCTTGTCCAGACACTTGGTGAAGAGGAAGCCTGGCAGGGGATCTAGCTCGCAGGTCTTGATTGCCGTCTTGGTGATGAGTCGCTTGACGTGGTTTTGAGTGACAGACTGAAAGCACGTGAGGGGGGAGCCGGAGAAGGAAGGGGAGGGTGGGGACGGGACGAAGGGCTGCTGATCGAGTGTTTTCCGAAGCTTGTCAATCTTGTCCTTGAAAAACTCCGAGAATAACTCCGGGATATCCTGTGGTGGGTGAGCAGTGGGTAAGGGGGCAGCGGGGGAGGAGCCCAGGAGAGAGGACATGATGGAGAACAGCTCCCTGGATGATGAGGCGTTGACGATGCAGTCGTGGAAGTGCTCGATCTTGGCAGCAGTGATGGCTTGCGTGACTCGAAGCACCGCATCCCTGAGAATCTGCTTATGAACCTCCAGGCCAGAGTGTCGCCATGCACGCTCCGCTCGCCGTCTCTCGATCTTGGCGGCTGTGATGTCCTCAGAGAACCAGGGAGCCGGCTGTCGCTCAGAGACTGCGCATAGGGATGGCGGGGCGTGTTTGTCGAGGAGCTGGCGCAGAGTCAAGCTGAAGAAATGGGCGGGGTCAGTGGACGGGTCTCGCTGGGCAAGCAGCAGGGCAGCTTCGTCTCCAAAAGCATCTGTCTCAATGTCTCGTAGCTTGCGACGTGTGACCATCTTCCGCTTCTGTGCTGGCTTGGTGATGTTGACGAGGAGGTTGATGGTAGTGTGGTCGGAGACAAGATGGTCGTTGGCGACGAGGCTGGAGACCAGATTGTCCGAGGGTCGATTTATTAACCGGCGGTCCAGGAATACGTCATTTTCGAAAGAAAAAAAAATCTTCTCTTTTGTTTACGTCCCTCAGTCACTTTCTTTCGTCATTTACACTTGTTTGAATCTAAACAAAACTTCACGAAGGATGTGGAACTTTTGTTTTAATTATGTACATGTACGTGTACTTTGATCACTTCGGTACATCAATAATTTCACTGTCACCGTCACGAATCATTACTCGGCAGAGAAGAACGATTTTATGAGTGTTTGTTTGTTGGTCGTCTTCCACATCAGAACAAGATAATGCGAGTTTTAGTCACAAACTACGTGATTTCTCTGAGAAAACTGGCTTTAATAAGCGGCGGGTTGGTTTTATTAACCGGCTTTTTCTAATACATAAGATATAGTGATAAATCCGGACCGTCTGAAATCGGCTTTTATAAGCGGCTGGCTCTATTAACCGCGGTTTTATTAAGCGGCGTCCACTGTAATAGTGTTCCACACAGTGTTGAAAACTGGTTCCAAAAAGTGTGTTTAAACTAACACTTCAATTTTGAGCCGTTTATCAACTGAACGACAAGTGATTCAAGGGAGGGTAACGTCTTCTAAAAACTTTTATTTACCAACCCATTTGCCTCCCTTCGTGCTCCATATGACTGCTCGGAATTGAAAGGTGAGACACACACGTGACACGCATTGCTGTTTTGTTAAACAGATTAAATAGACAGTAAGTGTGTGTGTGTGTGTGTGTGTGTGTGTGTGTGTGTGTGTGTGTGTGGTGTGTGTGTGTGTGGGTGGGTGGGTGGGTGGGGGTGTGGGTGTGTGTGTGGGTGTGGGTGTGTGTGTGTGGGTGTGTGTGTGGGTGTGTGGGTGTGTGTGTGGGTGTGGGGGTGTGGGTGCATGTTTGTGTGTTTGTGCCACCACAATAAATTGCTTTAGGTCTCTGCTTCTTTACATCTGTAAACTGGAAGGGCTGTTTGTTTTCGAAAACCACCCAGCAACAAAACAACTTGATAACCAACCAGGAACCAGCTCGAATCCTCGATAGCTCATGGGTTGAGAAGCTACACTTTGTGGGCACTACGTTTAGCGACTGGAAAGTTCCAAATGCTCAAATGTAATAAATATACATCTCGGGGGCAGACAACACAAACATACCGCATTCAAACTAACAACTAGTACAGTCTTGAACACACGAAATTCAATATAAAATCCACATGTTCGGTTGTCAAATTAGTTTTGTTTTATGAAATGAATAATAACAAAACACTCCATTATTTCAATTTAGGACTCCCCCTTTGGTATCTGAGTCAAATCCATATCACAGACGACGACCTCTTAATCGCAAGATGCCACAATTTAAAACGGAATTGCATCGATTATCCTGCATTCCATCTGCAACAGACATTTGGAACACACTACCAGAATAAGTATGTCCAACAAAGTGATTCACTGAGTTATTTGAAACGTTTTCAGTCTTGCCAGGGACGATGTTGTTCCACCACCACACTTCTACGGGGCGACCCGAGACCTAGAAATTTACATTGTAAGCTAAGATTGTCGGTAAGTGATTTGAAGCAACATTTGACTATTCGACGATAGTGTATGTGAATGCGGCACTGGTGCAGAAACAGGTGTAAACAAAGCGTTCCCGCGAACAAAACTTAGTGCTGTTGAGCTGTTCTTTTAATAGCCATTCACAATTCCGGAACGTAATTCACACCGTGCACATAATACAGTAAACTTAGAAGCATGAAGCATGGTGGGTTTCGTTGAATAGATCCTACACTACTGTCACTTCAGGGTGAATAGCGGGGGACTTCGTTCATCTGTGCAAATAGAAAACAGAGCACATAGGCTACACAGACTGTAAGGCAATATTAGAATTCTGCCTCTTACCACTGACTGCACACATCTTTCAACAACAAAGCCAGAACACACGTTCAACTGTCAGGCTATTCAGTGTGTACAGTATATGTAGGTTATGAGGCCCGAATACCTGAAACTGACTGTGGTGATTCGAAAATATAGTTTGTATGCCCAGGCGCGCGCGCACACACACACACACACGTACACACACACACACACGCACATACACACACACAACAAACACATACCCCCCCCCCACACACACACACACACACACACACGCACATAGTATACACACACACAACAAACACACACACACACACACACACACACACACACACACACACACACACACACACATTATTTAAAATAAAAAGTCCTAAACCTTGGATAGAATTTGTAAATTGGGTTAAAGGCAAACTGCACCCATTGTGAGAATTTAAAAGTTTCCAAAGAAGCGGTTCTTTTTGGAGTTGCGAACAATGTCGTCACCGATAAAGTTTTTGATGTGCTAGTAATGTGTGCCAAACACCACGTATATATTTCCAAAATGAACAAAAAGATCCATCATTTTCAGACATTTAGTAGAAATTGAAAGCAAAGATATATTTGTGAAAAGTACAACGCAGTTATGAATAATACATTAGATACATTTTACAAGGATTAGCGCTTGTATTTTATGCATGTTTTGATTTAACCCTTAGGTTCTTCTATTTGACATATTTTTGATACTGCGACCACCAAAGCCCTGAAAACACCCTCCCCCTCCACCCACCCACCCCCTGTGTGTTGTAATTGTCCAAGTGTGTTCTGTTTTATGTTTTTGTCCCCTTGTTTAGGTGATGTCCTGTAATGTACAGCATATACATGTACAAAACAAAAGAAGAAAAACTCCACAAAAAGAGAATAGAAAAGAAATTTAAAAAAAATAACCAACCAAAAAAAATTTAAAAAAAGCCCTAAACCTGAATGTCCTCATTTCAAAGAACCCATTTTGCCCAGTGTTATTAAACATGCTGTTGTAAGATCCTGTCCAGTGATCGACAAGAAGAAGAAGAAGAAGAAGAAGAAGAAGAAGATCCTGTCCTCAAGCAAAACTGGATACGTAACATAGAACACGATCAATATAAACATAATTGTCAGTAAGTACTGGTGTCACATGACTGATGTGAACCAGTTGATTGGCTAATGGCGATGCGCTAAAACTGTTAGCGCACTCCAAGAGTGCGCTAACTTTTCCACAGAGCGTATTCTTCCGCCCTTTCCTAAGCGAGACTGTACTCTCATCCTCAGAATCAATAAATGACATGTAGCTTATATTCTCCACAATACCAAATGGCCATAAATGTCCTGCTTCTCAATTAAAGCAGAAGTGGTTTTTTCTGACAGATTGCATGTGCCTGTGCCACTGAACTAAAAATAGAAGCCGCTGCGTCTCAACTAATTTTCGACTTGCATAGATTCTAGAACAAGGCAAGAACAATCGAAATCGAAAATGTGTAGGGTTCAGAACGTTCTTACCATATATAAGACTTATTACCAGCCTGCCTCATGCGTGCAGATTCAATGCAACGTGACGAGCAATTTTTTTTTTTGAAATGAGACTGCCGTTGTTCCATTGCTCTAGCCTAGCAGACGGCATAAACCCCGCTCAGCAAATAAACATGTTGGGCAAATGTGAACGAAAAACCGATGGGGATATAATACGTGTAGAGTTCAGAGCATTCTTACCGTTCATATTTAGTACCAGACTCCTCGATGAGTGAAGATACAACACGAGAAACATACCACATTTATTTTGAAAATGTGCTAACCGTCGAGCAGTCGATCATTGAGTCAATTCAAGGGGCACCACTCTGCACAGTCAATCCGTCGAAGCTCGACTGGAGGTTTTGAATCGCAAATGACTTGTCTAAGTGCACAGCCCTTTCTCCGAGTTCAAATGAGATCTCTATTAAAGATTATCACTTTTTAGCTTAACGCTACACTGGAAGTTACCAACAGAAATTAAAACAAGAGTTTGCGTGTGACGAAAGCACGACACACTCGAGACAGCCCACACAAAACTTCAGTCTTCCACGACCTGACCACACAGTTATGCCTATTCAAATGCGCGTAGCAAAATGTGCGTTTTGAATCATCTTTTTTCTCTGGCGGTACTGACAATATCGTTATTGAAACAATCCCAGTGCACTAAGGGATTTATAGAGCAAATCTCGAAAATAATTATCGAACTCAGCGCTATGCGCTTCGTTCAATAATGAATTTTCTCGATTTGCTCTATAAATCCCTTAGTGCACTGGGATGTCTCAATAACTTAAAATAAAGCTATACTAGCAATAGATGGTGACGAATTTATAAACATTGCGTTTCAGACTTTATATCAGGGTTGGTTAACTTTTTAGCACGAGTATGTATTTTTCAAGTTCAGTAAGCTGAACTGAATGTCACAGCCGCGGAATATTGTGTGTTTAAATGGTTTTTGAGGACCCTGTGGATTTGATTTGTTTCTGCTACTTGTGAAGATTGTTTATAATTGGTTTTTATTTCTTGATTGCATGGTTACCTTTTCATGTAAATATTGAGCACGAAGAGGCGTTTTAGTGATCTGAAATATACGATACTGTACTGATTCTTCGTTCAAGTTCCGGTTCTTGTTTCGATTTCTGTGTGTGTGGTGGAAAATGAACATGCGAGAGAAATGCGAACCAGATGTGTGTTTGATGTATTACCCGCAGGAGTCGAGTCCATTACAAATGTCTTATGCTCCAAGCTCATATTTATTTCTTATATTGAAATGTGTACATTAGTCTGTCTCTTCACATTTAAATATTGTACGTGTTTGACCAAAGTAGGGGGTGGGCGTTTGCTCGATACTGCGCACATACAAGGTACTTCACGATAATATACATTAATAGTGTTGGTGTGAATTATGCTGAACAACAACAACCAACAACAAACAACAGCAACACTTTGAAAAGGGGCGAGTGCATTTACTTAAAAGTTGCCTTTGCATCCCATTCACCCAAGCGTGACTCGTGCTTTGTGTGCTCAGTGAAAAGGCTGAGCTGCAACCTGTTGAAAGCAGACGAGGTAAGACTGCTCTTCCGACCGCGACAGCACTTCCTTGTCTACCTTGACACGAACTTCCTGGTGTTCATAGGTACCTGCCTTGAATGATGCAGTCTTTCGACACAACGTTGTTCGATTGGCGTTTTTCAGACTGTTGCTCGGTTATACGATTTGTGTATTTCAGACAATCTTAGTTCTGTTCTTACTTTGTTAAAATGCTTTCCTCCTGTGTTGAATGGCTTTAAATAAGTCTTTGTCGAAACGCTTTGTTTCTTTGTTGAATCGTTTAGGTGTTTCTTTCACATACTTCGTATTATCTGTCTGTGTTAACATTTTATTTCCATTATTTGTTTCTGTTGAAATACTGATTTCCATTGATGAATCAAATCGGGTTTCTTCCTATACCGTTTTGCTCTCCGGTTTCCAAAGTCAGTGATTGTTTGTTGATTGTTCTTTGTTTTTCCTCTGGAACTCCTTCACTCCATTGATGATTGATTCTTGCTGATATTTCTTTATTTTTGAAATAAAAAACACACATAGATCTGCATTAACGCTTTTTTTTATGCGACTTCTGTTTAAACGCGGTAGTCATGGTTTGAAACACTGTGTTCTTATGTTAAAACGCAAAATCATTCTCTTTTCGTTTCCCGTACGATGCAATGTCACCATGTGGCTGTGGCAAGTAACGTGCAGACAGGGCATTCCCCTTCTTTTGCGTCACTCACCTACCCTGACACTTTCTTCCTCCTTGCTTCTTATAAAGGCCACGACTCAGTTAAAAAAGCTAGATCACATTACTACGACGCAGTCCCAAGAAAAAGGAAGGTTGAAAGTCTACATCGTGTTATAGCCATTCATGTTTGGAGGGAAAACTCAATAAGAAGCAACGTGTGATAAAGAACACATAAAACAAAACGTTCACTTTGCCATAAAATGATGAATACAATCGGGTTTGTGTTGGTTTGGTTTCTTGCCGCAAGCTGTGTTTCTTCCAGTGATGTGGTGTGTAGGGTGAAGTACAGAGCTGACAATGGAACACTGATGGACTGCAGCCACATGCAACTGATATCACTCTCTGACGTAGATATCTCTGACGTCACAGCGCTGGACTTGAGTAATAACCAGCTGTCAGAGTGGCGTTCCGGTTCCCTTTCTGATCTCTCCAGCCTACGTCACTTGAACCTCGGTCGCAACGATTTGCAGAAACTAGACCAGCACGCGTTTCAAGGACTGAAAGAGTTGGAGACTTTGGACCTGAGCTATAACAACCTGACCGCACTGACCAGGCGGACCTTTGCCAACCTTCCTCGCCTACAACGACTGTTGCTTGACCACAACCAGGTGATCAGCCTCGGGACGGACGTCTTTGAGAACCTGACTCACCTCCGTCACCTGGACCTGGGCTACAATCACCTGCATGTCTTGTACAACAACACCTTCTCCAGTCTCGCTCACCTCAACTGGCTGGGGCTGGGGTCCAACCGCTTGCAGAGACTGGAGGCTGGTGCCATGACAGGGCTGGACAGGCTGATCAACCTGGACTTGTCTGACAACAAACTCCAGCTGACGTCGTCAGTCTACCCGGCCCGGGTCTTCGCTTCGCTGGGGCAGCTGCAGCTTCTGCATCTGGAGTACAACGATGACGATCCGAACGGGGAATATCCTGACAACGTGTTCAGTGATCTTGTCTCTCTGACTTTGTTATCCATCGATACGTTTAATGAGGTGCACTTTGGGCGGGACTTTGCAGCTCTGCGCAACATTCATACCTTGGACTTAAGCAAGAACTGTCAAATCTATCGTGTTTTAAACACGTCCTTCGAGGGCTTCAAAAACTCGACACTCTCTTTCATCAACTTTCAGTACTGCTCACTTCAAATTGAAGCGTGTGCATTCTGTGAACTTCCTGCGTTGGACAGATTGTGGTTTATGTATTCGCACTTCCAGACTCCCAACCACATTCTGGAATCTATGTACGGCCTTCAGCATCAGACTATGACTGAAATCAAGTTGCATAGCATTGGCGATTATTTGCCTTTTTTCCACGTCATCGACAGTCATTCGGCCAGATACCTGCGAAATATCTGTGTTAAGAACGTCATAATGTCGCGCTGCAATATTCAGCGAATAGTAGGAAACGCCGTGACAGTGCAAAACACCCCTTTCTTCAGATGCTTGGAACACGTGGATCTTTCAATGAATGCAATTATTGGAGATACATCCACTTTGGTCAAAATAGTTATGTCAGATGGTCCCTTACAATCTCTGGCACTGCAGGATCAGCAAACGTTTACCATCACAGGAGCGCAGTGTTTAGTAAGTCAGGATTTTCGATGCAAAGAGTATTTTCGTTATAATAGCTACGATGAGAACACATACACGATGGGGTTTCGAACTCCAGTGAATATAACATTTCTAAACCTGTCATCAATCTTCCCACATCTGCATCCCTTGCCAGTGAATTGGACTTTTCCATCAGCAAAGCATTTAAAGACTTTGGATATGTCCTATCTTGGATTTGGTAACTGTCGCATGATAATGTATGGTCTTGAAAATCTGGAGACCCTCAGTTTGGATGGAAACTATTGTTACAACATGACGGATAAGATGTTCGATTTCTTTGACAGTCTGAAGAAACTGAGTTTGTCAAACTTGGGATTCAACCCTCAGTTCTTGAAGTCACATGGTTGGCGCTTGTTTCAAAACGTGGATCAGCTGCAGTTTTTGGACCTGTCCCGGAACGAATTGCCCTTTACAGATCCTGACATGTTACGTGTACAACGTCATTTGAAAGAACTTGACTTCTCCGACAATCGACTCCAGAAAGTGCCTGTCAATCTGGGTAATCATGGTGACCTGAGGATGCTTGACCTTTCCCACAACTCCCTGAGTACACTGACGTCATCAGAACGATCAGCGTTGGACAG
The DNA here is from genome assembly GCF_037325665.1 of Littorina saxatilis. Classification (NCBI taxonomy): domain Eukaryota; kingdom Metazoa; phylum Mollusca; class Gastropoda; order Littorinimorpha; family Littorinidae; genus Littorina; species Littorina saxatilis. The sequence goes on from NC_090246.1 coordinate 16,061,867, forward strand.
TCTGGCCGGCCGCCAAGCATTCAGGTTGTATGTGTGTCTGTGAGAGAGAATAATTGGTTAAATGATGCTTTCTTTCCCGCCATGCATTCAGGTTGTTTGTCAGTCTGTCTGTCAGTGAGTTAAAATTAGTAGCCTATTATTGGTTTAATGATGCCTTCTTTTCCGCCATGCATTCAGGTTGTATGTCTGTCTGTCTGTCTGTCTGTCTGTCTGTCTGTGAGAATAATTGGTCAAATGATGCCTTCTTTTTCGCCATGCATTCAGGTTGTATGTCTGTCTGTCTCCGGGCATGACGGGTCTTAAGGTAAGGAACCCCATGGATTGCTCGCAAAATTGCGTTTTGTTTTGTTCGTGCTACATACTAGAATACAAACCGATTTGCACAAAACTGTATCGGTACATACCTGCATTATTAAGGAATGCAGGGTGCAAATTCCGTTATTATATCTGCAGAAACAATTTTATTATATCAGATTTGTAGGACCAAGTGTTGTGGCGCCAACGTTAATGGTCGGAGTACACACATGTGATCAAAACTATTCATCTGATTGTCACCAAATGTCACTGAAATGTCACAAAGTGACTCATCTGCGTTTTGTTCCTCCAGCTCTCTGACAAATGCACAAAAACGTTCTTTTTGACCAGCCCAAACAAGCAGCAAATAGAAAAACCTAACAAAAATAACAACTTTCTTCAGAATTCTTGTATAGGGGAACAATATGTAAAACAATACATGAAAAACATCGTGCCCAATGAAATGACAATCGGGTGAATAGTTTTGAAAATATCCACGTAACTGCAACCCATATTACGCAAAACACGATTTTGAGAAAATAAAGCTTGAAGTTGAACGTAATTTATCGGTGGTGTATCTTTTACTGACAGATAGAACATCGTCATCGCACAACACTGTGACGTGTCTCAGATCCTTTTCACCTGTCTTCAGCTCGTCAGCAGCTTGCTCAAAACTAGCAACAGCAACTCAAAAGAGAAAGTCTCAGGACTTTCAGATGGTTGCATGCTGCTGAATTTCATCACGTCAGATGTCTTGAAACAAACTGTTAGGAAAGGCTTCATGGCATAACGAAGTACGCAAAATTACTTACAGAATGTAAAATATCGCCTTTCACATCTGTCCCGCGAAGATAAAACCTTTCTCAACGGCTTTATCGCATTAATAAACATAGGAAAAGACTCAAAAGGTTACCCACAAACACCAACTATGAGCGAAAATGTGTGAAAATCATGGTTTCAATGTCCGCCATTTTGTTTTCAATATGGCGGCCAAAATATTAGTGAAGCAAGATGACATCCCTGCTGGAGATGTTCACGGACATCTCACTGAAGCATCCACATGGGATGTTAGCTTCTAACAAGCAGCATTGACCAAGTTCACCATGTCTGACTGTTCAAAGCTATCTGACTATAACGAGATTTAGAGAGGCGAACAAAGCCCACCACTTTGCGCCACCTCATTTTCTCTTGCCCGCTCGGATGCGCGCGCACAACGAAACTTTACAGTGCGTGTTATACATTTCGCGGTTTAGACGCAGAGAAATTCTGTTCGCAGAAGAAGCGCTGACAACACATGTGCGATTTATTTGCAACTCGAAGCTCTACTCATAAAATGTATAACTGTTCAAAGTGAGACAGTTCACAAATTAAGGTCTTCACTATACAAAAATATAAGTATTCTATTTATATTACCGCCCTGATATGGCCCTTCGTGGTTGGCTGGGCGTTAAACAAACAAACAAACAAACTATTTATATTAGGGAAGAAATAGAACTCTAAAGTCGTGAAGCGGCAATCGGCTCCTGGCCGCCATCTTTGATTTCCCCAAGCCAAACCTAGGCAAATGTATGCTACAGAAATCAAGTGAAAGATCGACTTAAGCGTCCACTCCAGACCTTAAAGTAGGAATATAATTATGAACAGTTAAAATAACAATCAGGTAACCTATATCCAATAAATTAAAGGTTTCCATACAGAAATAACCAAAACATAATCACAAAGTCAACGAAAGTAGATTCGTAGAATTGCCCAGATCAACGAAAGTCGTTTATGGTTTTGGTGTGAACTTCGTTTCGCCGCCAACCGGAAATGACGTGTACGCAACATTTGTGATGTAGCACTTCCTTATATGGCACAAAACGAATGTGATTGGTTGAAAAAAAAAGCTAATCTAAATAAGCCTTATAACCACAGTTTTGTAACAAAGAAGAATGCTTCTTTATTATGCATTATCGGCAAGAACATGCCTTGAATCGAAGTCAGTATAGTAGACTAGTGTAAGTGGGATACCTTCCAGCTTCGCTGGGACTAATAGGCAATTGTTATATTTGTTATAATTGAAAACATTTCTACAAACATTTCTGCTCCAGCCTAAAACTCAAGGGAAATCCACTGGAGTGTGAGTGCTTCAACCTAGACGTGGTACAGTGGCTGTGGCACACCCCCGTGTCGCTTGATGGCGAAGGACACCAAGCTAACTACACATGCACCACGGAGACAGGGGAGGTCACCAGCACAGAGCGCGTGATGGCGCAGTGGATGAGTCACTGGCGGCGCTGTGTGGGGGTACAGATGTTTGGAATCGCCCTGTCCGCCTTTCTTCTCCAGCTCCTGTCCATCGTCGTGACATTCATCGTTGTACGCTCCTGGACCCAACTCTGCTACGCCTGGAAAGCCATCCGACGGTACCGTCTGCCGAGACGTCACCACTTTCACCGAGACGCTTACATCGTGTACTCCGAGGCTCAGGATGACGTCATCCTGGCCTGCGTGACGCTGCGTGAGGCTGTGGAGGAGCGGTACGGCGTGCGTCTCTTGCTGCGTGACCGGGAGGAGCTGCCTGGGTCTGTGAGGGCGGAGAACGTCGTGCAGCACATTGATGACAGCTGGAAGGTAGGCGGCACGTGCACACAGGCACAATATGCGACCTTTATCTTCCATACCTGAACGCAATATGTGACAGAGCACAAGAAAAGGAAGGCTTGGGAGAGAAGTACCCAGTTCTGTGCAACATTTCACCTGACCCTGATTTTCCGTGCAAAACATGAACATCTGTTTCGCGACTTATACTGACTTTTCCTGTTCTCTGTCACATCCATATATTGCATTATCAACGCTGTAGAACTCGGGTGTTTGAATTTACGACAGAAAAATTCACGAGCAACACATTATTTAATACTAAAGCAGGTGACGTTTATGTCAAATTTACCTGAGTAGCTTTTGTACCATTGAAAACATAACATTTTCTGATCCAAAAAAAGCTTTTTCGCAATGCCCCAACAGTGACTCCTTTATACATTTTATAAACTGCGGAACTGAAATAATGTATGTTGATGTTTTTATATGTATGGGAATGACAACGGATGGCATAGAAGTTCTGTTAGGGTGGTTTATTACCAATTCAGTGCCCCATATGGCTTTTTGACCAATCAGGACGGATTCTAGGTGACCTGTTAAATGTTATAACGTTCAGGCAGGGACCCTCTTTGTATATCAAGCTAAAAATTGACAAAACAAAGTAAAAATGTAAATCAACAATATCAGCGTGATTTATTCTACAGAATGACCCTTCAAATGCTGTCAGATAATACTCTCTTTATCTAAAAAATACCGATAAGCGAGTTTTGTTGGTGGGTGCTTTACGGAACAGCAAGGTACCGCCCATCCTCTGAGTGTGAAATGCCGACCCGCTCACTTGAAATTTAAATTACCTAAGTTCGGAAAATCAAGTGAAATTGCGTCACGCGCGTTACGTCAATGTATCTTCACGTCATTTCCCATCCCTCTTGAGTCAGTTCTAAATCTGTCGCTCTCTATTCAACAAGAAAAAGCGAAGCAACCGAAACGCATGTTGAACATGGTTTATCTTGTGAGATTGTTGTGTTTCAAACGCATTTGATCTGTGAATATTCATCACGTCAGGAGTATTACTCTGATTGGCTGACCCAGGTCACGAGAATTCTTTGACTGACAGGCATAATCAGCTAGGAGCGCTCAAGATCCCATTGCGGCTGTTCTGTCTAATTCGCGGGGTCGCTTCGAAATTTGTTTTGGTCGAATTCAACGGTAATAAAACCGTTATTTCTAATATGCGGACTGTTAGCAAATGACAACAGTCATGTCTCACAAACGATATCAGCATTCGCCTAAAAGGCTCATGCTTGATATCTTTTTTCTCGACATGCCTTGTTATCATTTGCTAACAATAATAAATAATAATAATAATAAATGAGCATTTATATAGCGCAACATCATAACTTTACAATTATGCTCTTTGCGCTTGACACATTTAAAATTCAAACACAGTTATACAAGTATTTACATCTACAGTCAGCATATTAGAAATAACTCAAAATAGAAACACCGACTACAGAGAGCCCCAAAGGGGGGGTTATCATCCCGATCACGGGAAGGGAAATTTTAGCTTTCACGATCACAGTTACCTTGATTTTTGTTTTCACGATCACAAACACCTTGACGAATAGAGGATCATAGACTGATACAGCTGTGAAAAATGTACGTTGACAATAAAATGCTTTGCAATAATGCCCATCACGATCACGAAAACAAATGACGATCACGAGACTTGATTTTTTTGTCATCACGGATCACGGGCAAAGTCCCATCACGATCACAGAAATGGAAATTTCGGCAATCACGGTCACAGAAAGGTCAAAAAACGCCAATCACGATCACGATTTTAAACCCTTTGGGGCCCTCACTACATTTTGCCAGAAAAGTCAAGTTAACCCACAATCAGTGAATAATAAATTAATAGACTGTTTTAGGGCCTTTTACAGCTGACCGCGCGCTGAGTCATTTCGAGTTACTCCCCTTGGGTACGGGCAAACTCGCTGTCGATACTGTTACTGGATACAGACGAGATGGTCTGCTGCAACTTGTAAAAACTGCACAGCAGTTGGAACTACCGATCGATCCGGATTTTACAAGACAGGACGTGCAAGAAAAACTTTCCGAAAAACTTCGACAGATCGGATTTCCACCACGCGATCCTTTTACATCCGAAGAAAAAAGTGACCCATCAAACGCACCCAGGATCGGTGTTGTTGACATCCTGAACTATCTGATTGAGAAAAAGAACGATTTCGACCAGAAGAAGGCGAAAACTTACAAATCCTTTGAAGATATATCGCCTTTTTTATGGCCATGTGCTCAACTTGAGATACATACATGTGCAGAAGTGGAAAAGTTTTTCGTCTACACCGCGGAGGTAAAACCGACACAGAGGCAGACAACCTACCTGCACACTTCCTCATATAAACTGTGCATAATCGTCAGCGAAGATGGGGACATTCTCCTGGGATTTTGCCAGTGTCCGGGGGGAGGGGGGGTGGCAAGTACTTACATTTCACAACATAGGCATGTTATTATTCATATTGTTATTGTTAGTATTGTTACTCCTCACTGAAACCAAGCAAAGCAGGCTGTTCACCCTCAATAATGCTTTTACTGTATTAGTACTGTCACAGTATGTTTGCATGCATACATGCAAATATTAGTTAGCTTCCATGAAATATTGAATATATCCCCATTTCACAGCACTAGGATGGGATGTATGGCACTTTGAATCACTAACAGTAGCACTGCCTCTTCAATACCCATCTCCTTTTTGAAACTGAAGAGTATGCGTATGGACCAGTGGCAGTGAATGGTTAATGAACATATGGGTTGCTCTGATTTCATTCATGATCAGGTACATTTGGGTTTTTTTAACCACACAAACACTTAGACAACAATTATTAGAGTATGAGTTTTTCCGCGTTTTGATTTTCATTTAAATCCAAGTCACAGCTTCTGTTTTATGATGAGTGATGTAGTTTGAAACACTTGGACAACAATTATCAGAGTATGAGTTTTTCCGCGTTTTGATTTTCATTTAAATCCAAGTCACAGCTTCTGTTTTATGATGAGTGATGTAGTTTGAAACACTTGGACAACAATTATCAGAGTATGAGTTTTTCCGCGTTTTGATTTTCATTTAAATCCAAGTCACAGCTTCTGTTTTATGATGAGTGATGTAGTTTGAAACACTTGGACAACAATTATCAGAGTATGAGTTTTTCCGCGTTTTGATTTTCATTTAAATCCAAGTCACAGCTTCTGTTTTATGATGAGTGATGTAGTTTGAAACACTTGGACAACAATTATCAGAGTATGAGTTTTTCCGCGTTTTGATTTTCATTTAAATCCAAGTCACAGCTTCTGTTCAAGTTATGATGAGTGATGTAGTTTGAAACACTTGGACAACAATGTCAATTATCAGAGTATGAGTTTTTCCACTTTTTGATTTTCATTTAAATCCACTCTGGAGTCACAGTTTCTGTTTTATGATGAGTGATGTAGTTTGAAGTGTTGGTATTAAATTTTCACTGACAATCATTCTGTGCTGGTATTCCCATTTTCACCTGCAGGGTTATGAAATATATGGGGAGAAACTTGGTCAGTAAAATCATCTTCACGCGTGAACTGAAAATTGTCTCTGTTTAAAATTACAATGTATTTCGTGAACACACCTGGAGAATGCCCTTGCGTGATTTAAAACTGCCTGCTGTGAATACTGTTGTCATACTATGAATTTTCTTTTGAGAAAAACAAAAGAATGAAAAGCTTTTAACTAGCTTGTGAATGAGCCTCTTACTTCTATGTGGGGCTAGGTGCTTTGAACTATTTTTAATGCCTGAAAAGGATAGTGATGGAAATCACTAGTTTAATGTCAGGTGTGACAAGTCACATATATATACTATTGATTGAACTATTTTTTTAATTAATCTGCAATTTTGTTACAACCTACTTTGTTTATTTGGTGACAAGCTAGTGAGAGGCACTTTTTAGTGCTTGAATAGTACTGTGATGCACATTATTTATCATTTCAGTCTAGTCGTACTCATGATTACAACCAATAGTTCTTGTGAGCTTGTACAGTTATGTGATGTCTCTCAAGTCTTTTTCCTTGAGGCAAACCATTTTTCCTTTGAACGACACATAGTTCAGTTTGACCATTTTTTTTCATTTTTGTGTTCTTGTTGTATGCAACTGCAAGCACCGAGCTGTCATGCTTTTTGTCTGATTTCAGACCATATTCTTTGGGCCATTTGTATGCTGAAGTAGTTTTGTTTTTCTGCCACTTCTGTTAGATTGTGTTTTTGCAGTGAGATTCATGTTCAAAATTTTAGACAAGATTAAAAGAATGATCCTGTTTCTTAAATGCCTTCGTGTTCATTGGTTTGTAGACTATGTGTCACTTGCTGTCTAGTTTTTCAATGAAATTGTTTTGCTAACTAGCTGCAGTATCACACTTTGGTTTATGGGGATATGAAAAAGCTACATTAAAACCATTTCTTCCTCTCTCAGCACATAAAGTCAAAGCATGGTACAATCTTTTTTGTTCCATTTATACTTATGAAGAAAAACAGCATGTCATTTTCAAGTGCCCCCCGACGAAGTGTTTTGTGCAAATGTAGGTGTCTTTGTTGACTTTTTCGATGTTGAACCTCTCGATCGTTCTTCCACATAGTTTAATCCATTTTCGGCACTTTTCTAAATCTCTAGAGGGTTTGGAAAACGGTACCCATCCAACACCGACCATGTGTGATCTCTCACGGTGTCTTAAATCACTTCCACACACGCCATGACAGCAATGTTTGTGCACCATCGTACAGCTCCACCATTCAAACAACGCGCAAAAGTGGCTGACTTTGCCCGAGGCACAGCGGGCCAAGGTCAAGGTCGCCTAGAATAGCCCAGGTGTAAAAGGCCCTATTGTGGTGCTTAATTTGGCGCACTATAGTTATACCTTTAACCGGTTTGTTCAGATGATGTGCATTGTGTCCAGGTGGTGCTGCTGGTGACGCGTGACTTCTCTCAGGACGAGTGGGCGTGCGGCTTTACGGTCCAGCAAGCACAGCGCAGCATCACAGACACCATGCCGGACCGTGTCATCATCGTCTTCTTAGAGGAGCCGCGTGTCCTGCCCGCCATGCCTTCGCTACAGCTGCTGCTGCGCATGGTGCCAGAGAGGAACATTTTGCACGTGCACAGAGACACGCCGCCACAGCACCAGATTTGGAAGACACTGGCTGACCTCATTACCGCAGAACACTGACAACACCACGCTGTCAATACCTGACCGGTGGGAAACGATGTTTTCGGCAGGAGACATCAGAAAGTTTGTATCTCGTTTTACACGCCGGATAAAACAAAAGCTACAGCGTGTTTTGCAAGAATAACACAAAAACTACGGTCCTCATTACACAAAGAAGGTAGTAGCTTCCCAAAATGCATGATGTAACTAAAGTGAGGCGTCTAACATGTACCTCAAATAATCCTCTTTTTGCTGCATTAAAGTGATCATTAAGATATAGCTCACAGTGCCCGTATTTCAAGACCTATTGAAACATGTTGCTGCCATAAACCAAAACCTTGCATTCAAAGCTGTTTATTGATACGATATGCACCCAAGCACACACTTTGTGTAAGAGATATGTGGACTATCTTATGCTTAGTGCACCATGTGATTTTAGTGGCTCCGCGTGTAAATATGACGGTAAAACAATTTAAGTCTTTACATAAATTTGGTTATGACCTGGTTCAGCTGAGACCTCCGTAAGACAATCGGAAAAGATAATTTGGTCGCTTTTCTGTAGAAAGTCAAACCTACGATAATTCAAGGGAGTTAAACCTCCCAACTTCCTTTTTCGTTTTGAACGCAGAGCGAGAAGACGTGTTTTTCGCGGACGAAAATTATATCGCCTTCGTGTGATATTTTTGGTCAACATCGACTCACTTGACGGTATTGTACGGTGGTATTTATGTTAATAGCGTGTTGTCAGCCTATTAATTTAACAATAGTTTCAGGTGTATGAAAAATTTAGTTGAAAGTACACACAGCATGCTTCTCAGTCCGCGTACTTCTACTGGTACGCCACCTTCACTGAAAAACAGAATTGTCACGAATGATATTTTCTTGCGTGTTGCAAGGTTATCAACTTCATAACTGGTGTGTGCGGAAAGTTGTTTTTCATCAGCATTATGTTAGTAATTCAACAGATCTAGATGTACGGAAACGTCATCAAAATTTTACGTCACGCGTTTGCCAGGATCTGCGGGGCAACGTACTTTTTCGAACATTACAAAAGTCGCGGGCTGGTCTTTGCTACCCGTATCGATGTATATCGCTGTATATATATCCTGAGCAATCCGTGATCAGAAGTATCATTGGTGGTATCGTGTGATATTATGATGGTTCTGTTTGCATTCCGATGCTAATATTTTATCATTGGAATGAATTTGAAGAATCGGGCATCATGCACAATTCACAGTCAATAGACATGTGTGTGCTGCCGCTAACAAGGCCCGATTCAACATTCTTAGATTGAACTGATCAAAAGATGAAAAGAAGCCAGGATTAAATGTAAATATATCATCAGAAAGGTCCGTTACGGCATTCTTAGCCACCGCGTATGTTTTTTATGAAATGATCAAAAGAGGTGAAGAAGTTGGCCAAATTGTAGATCTACATACTGCAGCGCGAGGCGATTCGTAACTCGGGGCAGATCATTAGTTACAAAGGGATAAGGTGATTAAACCTCGTTTTTCCGCAACACCGGAACTTTGCACAGTGAAGGTATTTTCAGTGAATATATTAACAGGCGGTGAGAGGTGATTTAGGGTGCAACTTAGGGCGCAATTTTGACATTTCATTTCGCGCCAGATCTAGCCCTCGATATAAAAACGTGACAGTACGTTCTGTGACGTACACGACAGGCACTCGACGTCACAAACAGAGGTAATCAAGCGACAGAAGGAAAACCGGTTTGCGGGTAGCTTTAAAGGCCCAGTCTGCCTCAATATGTTTATTAAATGACCCAGTTCGATTAAATGGCTTTTTATTTTGCAGCCCTCGCAAAATATCCGCGATATTTGTTATTATGTTTGGAACATCGCAAGAAGCTGCTAAGCTGGTTGCCAGTTCCTGATTCCCGTGGCTGCCAGGGTGGCACTCATTATTTACCCGACAAACAAGGTTCTACTATCAACTCCAGTTGGGGGAAGGAGTTTATGCTTGTATTTAATTTGTATTATTCCATCCCGAAGGCAGGCATCCCACCAGATTTAGCAACGTTGCAGTGTCCGCCAATGATGCCGGGAGAACAGCGGTATATGTCAGTTTAACATTCAATATTATCTTCACAGATACAAGCAGTTTGAAGTCCAAGGACACCTCGACACAGACGCACGGCAGACCATGTCCCCCCCGGTATATGTCAGTTTAATATCACCACAGATGCAAGCAGTTTGAAGTCCAAGGACACCTCGACACAGATGCACTTCAGGCCGTGCCCTCCCCCCCCCTTTATGAGGGGGACCCAAAAATAGATTAATCTCAGCACATTTTCTGTGTGTGTGTGTGGAGAAGTCTATCTCCCAGCAACATTCACAATTTACTCGTCATTCATGTTGATGGCTCATGTCTGACCAGATATCAGTTTCAGGCCGTATCGCAAAAAGGCAACCAGTCCATTTGATGGAGTTTTCATCCAACCTACCCAGGAACAGGACAGCCAGCGTTGCAGTCCCGATACAACCATAAAAAGGGAGGTGTTTGTAATTGGTCGTTCGTCAGACATAAGACAATGTATTGTCCACAAACAAGCAATGGATGGAAAAGTATAGTTCATCTGCCCTTTAGCAACCAGACAACATAATTATGACAACAACAAATCGCAAATCAGCCCAAGTATAAACATCTAAAATCAGGGTTCGTACAGGTCATGGAAAACCTGGAAAGTCATGGAATTTGATTTTAATTTTCCAGGCCTGGAAAGTCATGGAATTTCAATTCAAGTCATGGAAAGTCATGGAATTGAAAGGCATACTAACGCACTCCCGTGTTTACAAAGTGTAGTTTGCCCACAATCGATGTCAAACGCACCATAAGACCATATAATGACGATACGTCACCATGCGCGGACCATAATACATGCATTACAGCTTGTTCTAGCCTCTGAAAAAGTGAGGATGTCAACAAAGCCGCGGTGTTCTCTCCCTTGCATCAACGTTACATGTGTTGCCAAATCTATAAATAGGACGATCCAGATCAAAATGAAAATTCAAATATCTCAACATTTAAGGGGTCCTAGACCACAATATTTTGCAGGGAACTTAATTTAGTCTGTCTCCAGCTGTTGGTAAAGCAATTAGCGTGTATAGTCATCGAGTACATATGGCTTTAACAAAAATAAGAAAAAAAATAAAATTAACCTTTAGCACGCCAGCGGCGATTTTCGTTGCCCAGCCATTCCCCGATTTGCGTCGCCAGCACAAGGCTTGTTCGTATGACCAACTTCTCGTTCGTATTTGCATACGAGAATAACGGTATTTTTAACGGCACTTGAGCCAAAGCGAGGCTTACTTCCTTCCGGTATCTCGTCGTGTCGTCTGCGCTGCATTTGAGTCGGTTTCGTCGAAGTTTTCTGCTTTTGTTTTTGCATCGATAAAGTACTTTAGCGCTTCGATAAGCAAGATGGAGGATGATGAGTTTGAAACTTTCTTTCGAGTTGTTTCTTGACAACAAAAAGTATGCGGAATTGGAACGAATTACCGAGGAAGATCTTCGCAATGAACTGTGTATCGCGGTGAAAAAAAATGACAGTTCGTCAAGTCACAGTGACGGTTACGAAACGGAATTTACGACAGTGCAGATGGATACAAACAGTGGCTGGTCCAGTTTAGTGAAATGACAGGACCAGCAAACATTACCGATAATCTGATTGCGTAGCAAATGCTTGACTTGCTTGTCGAAGAGACACTGCGTAGAAACTGACTCAAATTCAGTGCAAAGCAAGCCAGTGTCAAAACTGGCAGTGACAAGACGTAAAAAGTTTGCGTGTTCGGAAATGGCGACCTGTGGATCTAGTCATGGAAAATGTTATTGAGGCTCATGGAAAGTCATGGAAAAGTCATGGAATTTTGTTTCTAAAAACCAGTGGGGACCCTGTAAAATGCAATTAAGAGAATGCTTGCGCCCACACACAACCAAACAAACGTATATGGGTCCCGGTTGGGACAAATAAGACCGTCATCAATATTAACCTCATTTGTTAAAAGAACTGATTAAAACAGGCAGACACAAACCAGTATGCGGCTGCAATCTCTTGTTAGAGAGGTTTTCTAATAATCAACTCTTAGTTTCAGGTATTCTCGTTCATGGGTCAAGCTGTATGTTCTGGATAAAGACGCACCTTCACACTATCAGGAAGCACCTCTGCATCCCCCACTCGTTGTCAGTCCAGGCCTGCACAGCTGTAACGTGTTTCCACTACTATGACACAGCAAAATACACATTTTACAGACATTGTGCTACATTTTGGAGCGATTGGCAGTGCCACCTGGCTGTTCGTGATCTGGTCACAACCTCGAGAATGTGGTACATTTCAACTGTCTTGATATACTCTGTCGTGATCCCAAGAACTAATGGTCTTACTTTGACAAATTATGGAGCTGCGCGCAAGCATCATAAATGCCGTGCAAGGGGCTAATTGGTTCTGGGGGCAGAAGGGGACGAGCCCGCGCTCTGTTGGAGAAAGTGGACTTTCAGGCACAAGGTAGCGCGGATCTCGCAGAGGCAGACCTGGACATAATTCCAACGATGGGGAAGGGGTCCAACTACAATCATCTACTTTGAACGTTAAGAGCTTCTTTTACATAATAACATATGTAATGCATTGTTCCTCAACCTTTAGTAAGCTGTCGACACATTTGCAAAATTCATTGATTTTAGAATTTCGAAGCGAAATGTTCCAAAATTGTATAAACCTGACATTGTTGTTTTGAGATAAAGTAAAAGTTGTAGACAGCGTACTAGAGTTACATTAGGGCACAGGGGTGGCGGAAACTGGCTCTTACCAAACTTTTGAGAAAATATGGAATAGCCAGTTTGATGGCATAAGTAGACATGGCTAATACAAGTAACTGTGGCTTACATAAAATGTAACATAGGCTTTAGCCAAGAAATTCAATGTAGACACCTAAACACAAAGGTGTGATTGCGCAAAGCGCACCAAATACCCAGGATTCTGGAAATCCCGAACGCCGATGTAAGCGGAGGTATGAACGGATACTGGGTCCCCTAGTTGTTGACCTTTTCTCCATCTACGAATGGTAACTAGGATCAGATCGCATGCTGGCATACGACTAGAATCTGAAAGGGTACATTTCCTTCAGCGGCCGTATGCACGCGGGGCCCGCTGCCAAAGAGCCGGAAGTCTTCGTGAAAAAGAGGGTGCGTAGGGGGTAAAAGAATCAAACAGTTCGTAGAATACGAAACTACCTCCGGTCCTATTACGGATTAGGCTTCTTCAGCTTAGGGGGGATAGGGATTTTAAAAGCCATGCCTACTGCCGCCTTTGTGCCCTTATTTTGCCAATCTTGCTTTATAGCTACTGGATTAAAATCCCGTCGAAGCTGTCATCACTCTTAAGTCAATTTCATTGGGTTGTTGCTGCATGCATGGAGTGGATGCAAGAACATTTCTCTGTCTGTCTGAAGCTGGTCATAAAACAATTTAAGTCTTTACTTAAATTTGGTTATGACCTGGTTCAGCTGAGACCTCCGTAAGACAATCGGAAAAGATAATTTGGTCGCTTTTCTGTAGAAAGTCAAACCTACGATAATTCAAGGGAGTTAAACCTCCCAACTTCCTTTTCCGCCTTGAACGCAGCGCGAGAAGACGTGTTTTTCACGGACGAAAATGATCCCACCCACCTCACCGCGAAAGTGATGGCTTATCCTGCTCCTAGCAGATGCACTGATGACAACTTCCTGGATGAATTAGCTTGAATATGTATGCAAGGGGGTAGTTACGTTGACCAGGTTACTAGTTATCTACTATGTAGGTGTCGAAGGGGTGTATGTGAATGCAGGGTGGGTTGCCTCGGTCAGAATATGGGTTATCACATATTAGGGCCAGAAAATGGGTTATCTCCTATTCATGTGCCAAGAGGGGGGGGGGGGGGGGATTATGTTCGCCCGAATACGGGTTATCGCCTATTCAGGTGCCTGTGGGGGAGGGGGAGATTATGTTGGTCCGAATACGGGTTATCTCCTATTCAGGTGCCTGGGGGATGTGGGGGGGGATTAGGTTGGCCCGAATAAGGGTTATCTCCTATTCAGGTGCCTTTGGGGTGGGGGGGGGGGATTATGTTGGCCCGAATACTGGTTATCTCCTATTCAGGTGCCTGGTGGATGTAAGGGTGGGGGGGGGGAGGCTGTTGGACAGAATATGGGTCATCTTCTATTCTGTGTGCTTAGTATCAGTTAGATTTAACCAGGAACAGCAGTTACAAATGTTGTTGTTCTTCTATTTGCTTTATGTTGACAAAGGGTAATCCGCTTTCAGGTCTTCAAGGTTTGGGTTATCTCCAACCAGTTATACATGTTTTCTTTTAGTGTGTACATTTACTTGTCTGGTACTTTGGCGCAGTAGGCAGCGCTTTTTAATTGCACTGTCACAAGCTATTATAAACTCTGCATAAGTAGACATGGCTAATACAAGTAACTGTGGCTTACATAAAATGTAACATAGGCTTTAGCCAAGAAATTCAATGTAGACACCTAAATACAAAGGTGTGGTTGCGCAAAGCGCACCAAATACCCAGGATTCTGGAATGCCCGAACGCCGATGTAAGCGGAGGTATGAACGGATACTGGGTCCCCTAGTTGTTGACCTTTTCTCCATCTACGATGGTAACTAGGATCAGATCGCATGCTGGCATACGACTAGAATCTGAAAGGGTACATTTCCTTCAGCGGCCGTATGCACGCGGGGCCCGCTGCCAAAGAGCCGGAAGTCTTCGTGAAAAAGAGGGTGCGTAGGGGGTAAAAGAATCAAACAGTTCGTAGAATACGAAACTACCTCCGGTCCTATTACGGATTAGGCTTCTTCAGCTTAGGGGGGATAGGGATTTTAAAAGCCATGCCTACTGCCGCCTTTGTGCCCTTATTTTGCCAATCTTGCTTTATAGCTACTGGATTAAAATCCCGTCGAAGCTGTCATCACTCTTAAGTCAATTTCATTGGGTTGTTGCTGCATGCATGGAGTGGATGCAAGAACATCTTTCTGTCTGAAGCTGAAGTCTGGTCATAATAGATCAATTCAAAGTTATTTAGTTCAAAAACAAAAGGCTACGACATGCATAAATTGCATGTTACAGCTTTCACTAAACTTGGAACTTAATTTCAAAGTCACAATCGACAAGCTCGTTTAAATAAATTATTTCTTTGGAGCACCGAAGCTTTATTCTTAACCATTTGTAGTGCCTTGTCGGGTAACGGTATAAAACACCTTTGAGTACACTTGCAAAGAATGTTAGATTGGTTGCTCCGGAACGTCCATATTCCGAAACAAAAAAATCTAACACAAAATGCAAATGCTGGCCGGAAGTGACATACTTTTGTCATGGATTTGGAAGAGCAACTAAAGATTTTCAGATCACTACGGCTGTGTTCTTTGTTCTGTCACACCCAACGATAACCGTTATTTTACGCGACGCAGCACTGAGTTTTGGCATACCGCACACAGCCTTCAGCACGTGATCACAAGAAATGTTCATTACATTTCGGCGGGAGATGCAAACTGACAAACTGCATAAAGTTTTGTTTGTCGGGCAACACTTAAGGCATGTGTAGTCATCTGTGAGATGTTTGTGTAAAGCTTTTGACTGTTTATATGGTAATCTGTGACAAAAATACAAATCGTTGCTTCAGTAATGCTGCGATTCCTGCACTGCATCTTTAAGTTTAACCCACATTTAGAATCCCGAGCGACTTGTTTGTTCAGTGGGACACATGCAAGCCTCGACACCCTCAGTGACCCTTATCACAAAGAAAGTCTCAAGGGATTCCCAACTTGAGTTACAACAGAACATTGTGCAATTTATGTAATACATTCTTTTTGCGGTTTAGCGTGTGTTTTGCTCTTCAGTTGCTCTTCCCTATCTTAGTTCAAATCAAAACTAAAAACACACCTTTTCTGCAAACATTTACCGTGAAATACATGTTCAAGCCTGGTCCGTTCCTGATGGTCACTTTTGTCCCATGTACTGTACATAGTTTTTCACGTATGTGTTTTGCGCGCGCTTGAGTGCGTATGATTGTAATAATGTATTATTGTGCAATTTGTCTTATGTAGTGCGTGTGTTTGTGATAATGTTTTATAGAGCCATGTGTTATTCATTGATATACATGTGTGTGATTGCACGCTAAATAATGTAATGTTGTCGTAGTATTTTGATTTTACAGCGCTTTGAGCAGGGTTAAACCCTGGATACATGCACTATATAAATATCATGCATTATTATTATCATTTTGGGTTTTGGACCCAATACCACGAACGTCTATTTACATCGAGTACACTTAAGGCATCATCAAGTGGTGTTTCAGAATGTTTATTCAATGTGATTTTTGTAAATAAATCTTTTAAATCTTAACGGTAAGTGTTTGTATGCAAGGTATATGTGGAGTGTTTTGTTAATATTAATTGTATAAGTTAGTGTTTATATTTACATGTCAGAAATGTTGTAGTATTTCGTGTGTGTGTGTGTGTGTGTGTGTGTGTGTGTGTGTGTGTGTGTGTGTGTATGTGTGTGTGTGTGTGTGTGTGTGTGTGTGTGTGTGTGTGTGTGTGTGTTTTTATATGCACCACCACTGTAATTTTCCATTTGATTTGTTTACTAGATTAGGCAGCGCTTGAAAATAGTCTGATCACTTGACTGCATGTTTCCTCAGCTGTTATTTTAATCTATGCATAAAACGCACATTTTGTGAACATTGCAACAACTTATCTGGAGAAACAGTACATCAGTCAAACATAATATATTCAATAACAAAATGCAATTGTAAATAGACATAACCATATGCAAAACAAGTGTGTGTAGAGCAAAGTTTTAGTCTGATTCATTGACGTTCACATCTAGTGAACGTTCACTGTGGACCTGCTGTAAAGTAAAAAATAAACACATTGTCCACCATTGCGATAAAAGAATTAAAATAAATGAAATAAAATAAATGAAACATGAAATTGACATAGGATTCTTGCCAAACCAAAAATAACACGTGGAGTGAATAGATGAATTCCAAAAATAACTGTCGGGTTTGAATGGGCCGTGAAGGAGTAAATACCTTTGCTTTTACTTGAACAAACATTGGAAGGGCCAATCACTAGTGACCGTGACATGTGACATTACTTCCCTGTCTACCTCAATAGGTCCTGGTGTTCACAGGTACTTGCCATGACGTCTTTTGACTCGCGTCGTCAGTCTGTTGAAATTGTTGTCTCGCTGTCAGCGCTTTGTTTCTCAGTTGAAACCACTTGCGTATAATTATCAGAAAAAAATGTCCTTTTCTAACTTTGTTGAAATGCTTTGTTTTTTTGTCTGAATTTTTTTTTTCCTTTGTTGAACTGATTTGGGTTTTTATTCTAAAAATGCCACTCCAGTTTAGAGAAAAACTTCGTTCATTTGTGGAAGCCACTTTGCTGTTTTTCTAAAATCAAATTGATAAATTATTATCTATATACATAATTATTTCCTGAACGGCTCTTTGTTTTGTTTTATTTTCCTGTTGAAATATATAATTAATTTTGTTAAAGCACTTCGTTTGTAAAAATGCAAGATCATTTCTCTTCTCGTTTCCCGTCAAATGCAGTGTCACAAAAGCAAGCAGGGGAATCTTGCCTGCCCCTTTCATCGTGACCTACTTCCTCCTGGCTTTTTCCAAAGGCCGGCACTTCAGCAAAGAGCGATACCGCGTACACACGTACACACACACACACACACACACACACACGCGCGCGCGTACGCACACACACACACACACATATGCACGCACACATGCACGCACACACACACACACACACACACACACACACGCACGCGAGCACTCACACACACACACACACACACACACACATACGGTCTCGGTTTTTCTAAACACCCCGTTCTTATCTCTTTCGATCAATCGAGAGCAGATATGAAATGAAGCACAAGACATGAACATCTGTTAATAAGGAAAGCTTTCATTTCAAGCTTCGCAAGTTTTGGCAAGTACAGTCTATCTAAAAACGACCTTTTGTTTACCAAGTAAAGTCAAGACACATGAGTCTACGTTATGATGAGTCATAGTGCTGTTGGATAACGATAACAAAATTATTTGCCATTCACATATTTATTATAAATGTTGAAGGATAAATGATGATACATTGTAGACAGGTGCATGTTATTGATCAAAAGCCCCACAATAATGTGCTTGGCAAATAAAAAAATAAAATAAAAAAATAAATACAATAAAAAATATGCGTGGACTCTTTCAAGTTAAAACGGCAGTTAGTTTGCTTCTGGTTGATATTTTGAATCACACAGTTGACTTGTACGAGCATTATTTTACTCTTCATGCATATTTTTTTTCTCTCAGATGTGGAGACTTTTAATCTTTGGTTACTATTTCATTAATGTATAGCTGACATTATGATGTGCACATGATGTAACGATATGATTCCTTCTGAGACTGAGCTTTCAGTTGTTTGCTTGCACATTTATTTCCAGTGTCTTGAAGGAGAAATAGTGCATATATACAGTTTTCGTATCACGTAGTTGGAATATAAATATCACTTTGAAACTGTTGTTTTGTGTTGAATTTTTTTTGTGGATATACCGTGCCATGTGTGTGTGTGTGTGTGTGTGTGTGTGTGTGTGTGTGTGTGTATCAGTCCCAAAATAAACCCCTGGGCCTTCTTTTTCCAGTTTGGCGAGACACTCAATACCGCACAATTATTTTAACCCAATGTCTGATGAGGTCAGACTGGGAGTAGGGAAAACGAAAGATGTCCGTATTTGAATGTCAATTTAGACCCAAAAAAGTCTTCTTTTATTTAAAAAAAAACAATCAGCATATCTGTGCAGAGGATGTTCTGCTTACCGGAAATTAAACATTCAGTTTCAGAATTGTTTGTACCTATTGTCTCAGTTTACCTGATAATGTGATGCACAAGCAGAACAAAGCGTATCAACAGTTGTGTGGAACAGAATTAAAGCCTTTCTGATGTGTAAATCCCCTACAGTAAGCATCGTTACGCACCAGGGCAGATTTTAACAACGTCGTGACGGGTAGGTAATTAAAATATTGGCCTCCCATGCGGAAGGTTAAGTTTTTATACCCCGGCCGCGCCTGGTCGGTTAAGGGTGGAAGTTTATCCCATCTACCTGGTCAACTTAAGTGCAGACCTGCTAGTGCCTTGTCGCCCTTCGTGTGTACATGCAAACACAAGACCAAGTACGCACGGAAAAGATCCTTTTCTCCATGTCAGAGTTCGGTGGGTTATGAAAACACAACACCAAGCATGCAACCTCGAAAATCGGCGTATGACTGCCTAAATGGCGGGGTAAAAACGGTCATACATAGAAAAAGCAAACAAACACAAAAACAACAAGAAGAGCAAACGCTCGATCGAGTCACTTTCGCAGTTCTGAATATTATATGAGGCATCAGATGGACAGGAAGAAATTGCTATTCACAACACAATGAGTCACGTTCACATAAAATTTGAGCCCGGTCACTTTTATAGTTTCCGAGAAAAGCCCAACGTTAAGTTGTGTGTTGCCGAACAGAAAAGGCTAGTTATCTCCCTTGTTTTTCTGATAACGTTCGTAAAAGGCTACAGATGTAAAGAATAATCCTACAAAGTTTCAATCACATCCGATGAACTTTGTCAAAGATATAAAATGTCTAATTTTTCCTTTGACGCTGACCTGTGACCTTGAAAAAGGTCAAAGGTCAACGAAACCATCGTTAAAGTGTAGAGGTCATTGGAGGTCACGACTAAACAAAATATGAGCCCGATCGCTTTGATAGTTTCCGAGAAAAGTCCAACGTTAAGGTGGTGTCTACGGACGGCCGGCCGGCCGGCCGGACGGCCGGCCGGCCGGACAGACTAACACTGACCGATTACATAGAGTCACTTTTTCTCAAGTGACTCAAAAACCACTCGTGCAAAAAAAGTGTGTAGAAGCTTCAGCCAAGAATAAGAAAGAAGTACAGCGTTGAGTTGTCAGTGTTCTGTGGTAATGAGGTCAGCCAGTGTCTTCCACACCTGGTGCTGTGGCGGCGTGTCCCTGTGCACGTGCAAAATGTTCCTCTCTGGCACCATGCGCAGCAGCAGCTGAAGCGAAGGCATGGCGGGCAGGACACGCGGCTCCTCTAAGAAGACGACGATGACACGGTCCGGCATGGTGTCTGTGATGCTGCGCTGTGCTTGCTGGACCGTGAAGCCGCACGCCCACTCGTCCTGAGAGAAGTCACGCGTCACCAGCAGCACCACCTGGACACAATTGACATCATCTGAACAAACCGGTCAAAGGTATAACTGTAGTGTGCCAAATGTAGCGCCACAATTAAAAACGTATTATTCACTGATTTACGTGTAGTTTGACCTTTAGAGTCGCTAGACTCTCTGAGAAAATGTAGTCGTTTTTTATGCCACCTTTGCAGAACCACGATGAAATCAGTTGATATTCCCATACATAGAAGAAATAACAACATAATTTAAGTTCTGTAGTGTATAAACAATTAAAGTGTGAAGGAAACACTGTTGGGCATATGAAGAAGATTTCTTGGATCAGACAGTTATATGTTTTCCATGGTACAAAAGTTACTATCAGACAAATTGGACATTATCGTCACCTACATTAGTATCAAATTAATGTGTTGCTAATGAATTGTTCAACGGTTAATTCAAACACCGGAGTTCTAAAGCTTTGATGATGATGCAATATATGGATGTCACAGAAAACAGGAAAAGTCAGTATTAGTCGCGCAACAGATGTCATGTTTTGCACGGACAAATCAAGGACAGGTGAAAGTGAACTGTTTGCAGTTTTAACTTTATATGATCTGATCGATTTACGTACCCTTCTGTAGGTCCGTGTGTGGAGTAGAAAACGAAGAGACAAAAATATGTTTTTGTTTCCTACCCTATATTCCTGTTCACAAAATCTGTACACTTTTAGAGAAAAATGTTGCAAAAGGTCGAAGTGTCCAAACTAAAATCGATAAAAGGAAGCAATATGTTGCAGTATGTTGAGCATTTTTTGCTCTTGACATGATTTTAATGTATAAGAAAAGGTTTACTATTCTGGGTTTTCTTGTGCTCTGTCGCATTATCGTGTTCAGGTAAGGAAAATAAAGCCTGAATTTTGTGTCTGTGTGCAAGTACCGCCTACCTTCCAGCTGTCATCAATGTGCTGTACGACGTTTTCCGCCCTCACAGACCCAGGCAGCTCCTCCCGGTCACGCAGCAAGAGACGCACGCCGTACCGCTCCTCCACAGCCTCACGCAGCGTCACGCACGCCACAATGACGTCACACTCTGCCTCGGAGTACACGATGTAAGCGTCTCGGTGAAAGTGGTGACGTCTCGGCAGACGGTACCGTCGGATGGCTTTCCAGGCGTAGCAGAGTTGGGTCCAGGAGCGTACAACGATGAATGTCACGACGATGGACAGGAGCTGGAGAAGAAAGGCGGACAGGGCGATTCCAAACATCTGTACCCCCACACAGCGCCGCCAGTGACGCATCCACTGCGCCATCACTCGCTCTGTGCTGGTGATCTCCCCTGTCTCCGTGGTGCACGTGTAGTTAGCTTGGCGTCCTTCGCCATCTAGTGAAACGGGGGTGTGCCACAGCCACTGTACCACGTCTAGGTTGAAGCACGCGCACTCCAATGGATTTCCCTCGAGTTTGAGGCTGAAGCAAACATGTTTGCAATTATAACGAATTTGACAACTGCCTATGAATTCGTTGTAGTTTTCACATTACAAATACAACACAGTTCTGTTCCGCACGCACATCAGGACAAAAACAACTTTGCGCAATAAAGACGCTCATGATTCTCAGTCGGGATTGTAACCGGATATTTACCCGCCTTGTACATTGTCATCTGCTGCACGCCTGCTCTAAATACAGAGCTTTCGAGTGACTATTTTAAGCTTTGAGTGCACACCTACAGAAACCTTACGTCTTTTGGTGTCGCGAAGCAAGAATGACTCCTTCAAGGTTAAAAGGGCGAAGGAAACATCGGGCTTTCTGCTGCATGCAGAGAAACATGTTCAAATCGCACAACAACATGTTGTCTTCATGAATCCAAGATCAGGGGCGGACGAGGGGGGGGGGGGGGCTGCACAGGGTGCAGGTGCACCCCCCCCTCCAGCAAAAAAAAAAAAAAAAAAAAAAATCAAGTCTTTAGTGATCTTCTTTTTCTATGACCATTTCTAAGTTCACATTGCACCAGATGGCACCATTTTGCTTCTTTGGGCAAACATTTTTTCCGGGGGGGCATGCCCCCGGACCCCCCTAGCAAATTCGGGCGCTTCGCGCCCATCACATTCACTTTCGATTCAAAGTGCACCCCCCCTTACAAAGCAACTGATCCGCCCCTGAAGATAAAACAAATTACGCAACGCAAAGCAAGATAAAACGTGTGACTTACGTTGTACAGAAGTGACGCCTACGCATAATTTACTTCCCCAATGACAGATCTTGAGCGCGACAACATAAATGTCAAGGCTACGACATGAGATTAAAACTGTTTTCGTGTGTGTGTGCGAGTGGAATACATCGTAAATGAACAAGTTTTCAAGTTTTATTTATTCCAATAAAACCCCGTGAGGGTACATGGAAAATTAAAAAACACAGTAAAAACACATTTCATTCAACGCCAAATAAAAGGAACTGAAAACAAAAAGAAATCAGACTATGTACAGAAAAGGGAGTTGAGGGGTGAGGGAGAGCAAAAACAATACAAGAAACAATTCAACAATAATAATCATAAATAATAATAATAATAATAATAATGATAATAATAATACAAAAAATAATAAAACATTACAAGTGCAAAGTGATTACATACATTTCTTTACTATGGGAAATGGGGGGAAGGGAGAGGGGGGTTAACATAAGGACAAAAATACTATTACAAACAACACAAAACAGATAACGGAATATAAAGCTAAAAGAGAATTAAATTTTACTCGCTTCTCAAACAGTCCATGACAAGTGTCATGAACTTTGCGAGTTTTAGCAATAAACTCTTTTTTGTAGTGGAAAAAAGCTCTCTGAATTTAACTGAATTGGGGCGGGCATAATAATAGCACCGTAACAACTGTTTTCTATAATTGGTAAAGAAAGGACATACAAAAATATAATGGAACTCGTCCCCAAGGTCACCTGATGAACATTTGTGACAGATTCTGTCTTGTCTGGGAATACCAAGAGTCCTACCTTTTTGTATAGGCAATTTATGATTCAGTGTTCTAAATTTTAAAACAGCGTTTGCTAAATTAACCGGCAGGATGGACAAGTACTTTTCAAACTCAAAATTCTCTTTATACATTCTATAATTATAATAAAACTCATTGTTATTTATTTCTGAATGCCAGGTTTGGACAAATTGGTCTTGTAGCCTATTTTTCATCAGTGCTTTGAAAGTATTAAAATAACCACCATCCGTTACATTATTGATAGTTTGATTGTGCCAAAAATCACTAAAGCCTAACTCATTTAGAACACCATGGACAGAAAGCAAAAATTTTGACTTGTATACACCAGATTCATACATTTTAAACAAAAAACGATATGTCACACAAGAAAGTTTGTCAGAACCATTAGAAAATGCAAGTTTGTACCAAAAATTCAACATACGACATTTCGCTTGAATACTTACAGGGAACTGACCTAATTCACCCAAAACCATGTTTGTTGGTGTTGATTTGCCAACTTTCAAAATCATCTTAAAAAATCGTATCTGTAATTTGTTAGCTAAATCAGACATGTAAGGGCACCATACTTCAGAACCGTAAAGTAAAATAGGGACCACAGTTTTTTCAAAGAGGTCAATTTGAACATCAAGAGGCAAAATTACGTAATAAAGCAAACATGGCCTTGGAGGCACGGTCATACAAATTCTTCTGTGCAACAGTAAATTTACCATTGTAAACAGTGTGCCTAATTTCTGCATAGAGACGAAATACCCCAGCTTAAATAATGTTGCCATTTAAAAAAAGCGTCACTTATAATACAGCATGACTTCCCTTCTTTGTCTATGTTAATCTAGGGAGAAAATATCCAGCGATATTTCTCCGTAGGCCTAA
>NC_090246.1:16091096-16116096 GCF_037325665.1 Littorina saxatilis
CGTGATATTTTGTCTCGACGGGGTGAAAGAATATAATGACGTCACTCTCGGCAGAGCCTCGAGTGACGTCATCATATTCATTGACCCAGTCTCGACAAAATATCAGGCGATACCATGGATGGACGGAGCTGTAACTTATACATACAGCATGACTTCCCTTCTTTGTCTCTGTTAATCTAGGGAGAAAATATCCAGCGATATTTCTCCGTAGGCCTAAAGTTCGGCCATGACCTAGGCAAAATAACTTGCGCAGCCGCAGAAACAAGAAAATGGAAATATTTTATGAAATGATTGGGAGCCACGCAAATTTAACCTCTTGATTCCGACCATGAACCCGCTGTTGATAATCTGGAAGGTCGTACCAGAAATGCAGATCTATCTCTGGCAGATTCATAGATTCAACCTACAAACTGCGACCTCATCTGCAGGGCCGGACCCAGGGGGGGGTTCCAGGGGTTCCGGAACCCCACCCCTGGAAAAAGCATGTACCTTGCTTTGACTTTTACTAGTTTTAGCACCAAAACAATGCTGCTCTTAACCCTCAAAACAAGGCCCAGAATGCACCAGATTGCACAGATTTTAACCGTTTTTCAAAAATGTTCCGGAGGAGCATGCCCCCGGACCCCCCTCATCTGTGATCAGATGACCAAGCAATGCGTGAAATCTTTTATTCTAAAGCCTTATGGCTCGTTTCGACAAGCATTAAACGGATGAAATTAACCACATGCAGTTTATTCTTCAGAAAAATGCACACAAAAAATGGGTTGGGTTCGGTGATTTGTACATAAACGTCTTCCTCACGATAGATTCGCTGATTTGTCTTATGAAGCCGTCATCAACACGAACACAATGATTGCAGTAGCAAACTCTGTACCTACACGACCGAGACACAAGACTGATTATTTCACAGCTGCAATGTGAATAGAGAACAAAGACGTTTTGGGTAAGCTTACTCACGTCAGGTCTTCACTGACAAGCTAGGAACAGACAGAAAATTCCGAACAAAAGTAAATGACGTCAAAGTCTCTTTTGCTTTGCGTGTAACTTTGTCATGACGTCTTTTTGTGACGACAGTATACGCGACAATTTGTTCGCTTCTGGTGTCATTTTAGACTGAAAAGCAACTCAAAAGAAGGAGCTAAGCCTGCGTCTTGAAACAGCTGAAACACTTTTTTGGATTGCCGTTTCAATGTTAATCAAAAAGTTAAAGAAAAAAAACAAGGTTCAGTTGCGAACTGACAGCGGATTGAGCATTTATTCCTGTTGATGAAGGTACGATTGAAGCTTTATTCTCTCCGTCAACCAACAAGACTAGATTTGTAGCAGACGAAAAACAAACTTACAAAGTGTGCATTTTTCCTGTCTTGTGAAGGCGATTATGTCGTTAAAAGTTATCTGTACGTTGTGAAGACATTTCAAAACAAAATTTAGGTTTGATGCGTCACGGGATATAAGCTTATACGTTTGCATCCATGGAATTGTTTTTTTTCGTCTCGGCAGGGTGAATGAATTCATGATGTCTTTTGCGGAACTGGACGAAACTGGCCTTGCCAAGACTGAAACAAAATATAGTTCTACAACTTCTAGGCTTGGGTTGATTGCCCATGGTGAATTTCCAATGATTTGTTTCCACATCCCATGACAAATTCTCTTTACTTTGGTCATGCCATATATACGTTACAGCTCCGTCCATCCATGGTATCGCGTGATATTTTGTCTCGACGGGGTGAAAGAATATAATGACGTCACTCTCGGCAGAGCCTCGAGTGACGTCATCATATTCATTGACCCAGTCTCGACAAAATATCAGGCGATACCAAGGATGGACGGAGCTGTAACTTATACATATTAAAGGTCCTCGTCTACATTTTCTCACAGAAATTGAGATTTGACCGCTAAAATGTTTAATCCATTCACTAACACTTTCAAAAAAACACCCCCCTCCGATCAGAAAGGACGGAGCAAGTGTAGCCGTTTGAAAATTCATTGATGTATTCCATCGTAGTAGGATATCCTTATTTGGAACATGATCGTAGTAGGATATCCTTATTTGGAACATAATGTAAACCGGAAGTTTTCAAAGTGCTCAACCACCCAGAATTCCTAGCGGTGAGCAGCCGCTTCCCTGACGAAAGTTCTCTGGTAAGTTCTTTTTATCAATTATGCAATACATTCTTGTCGTATAAGACTTTTAAGTGGCTGCAAACAAGGCTTCATAATGCAACAAAAAAGTTTCAAGCAATGTGTTTGCTCTGTTCACGTACTGTGTTCGTCATTCGTAGATATTAAATCTTAGCCGAGTTGACGCATTTCAGGGAACCTCTCAAAAGTCAGTTTTACGCTGACAGCATTGCACATTTACGGTCTTTTAATTATGTTTTATGGCGGTTTACAAAGAGGCTCTGCTTAATGATTCGGTTCAGGAATTAAGGAGTCATCATAAAAATAAAGCAAAAGCATAGGTCTAACGCTAACTGAATGTTTCGAGAGGCACAGTTCCGACACAGTGACACACCTACACTGACAATGAAATATATAACGCTTGCAATCGATCTAAATTTGTATTTCTGCACACACACAAAATTTCGACTACAAAATAAGGATCAAAAACAATTGTATTTTCCAACAAGAGTCCTTGATTTGTGTGCTTTCATTTTTAATGAGTTTACGTATACTACCCGCAACACTGATCGATGTCAGAATCGCCATTGATTTTCCTGCAAAACAACTACAGATCTATCTCAATCAGTTGAATCAGAGATCTAGATTCTCCGGTCGAATCGTAGAATGCAGCTGGTTTTTGGCTCACGAAGTGTAGCCTATGCGATCGTAACTTTGTCTGTCTGTGCGTCTGTGCGTGTGTGCGTATAATTATGGCATTCCGTTTGTCAAATAATTATTTGGATACTTTTTCATGTTTTTTTCACCAGTTTTAGCTAAATAATCATTATTTAGAAGCTCATGTGCTAAATAAGTTATAGTTTATAAACAATGTAAAACAATTCTAAATAAGTTTTTGTTTACGTAAACAATTCATTATTTACCTAAACAATTCATTGTTTACGTAAATAATTCATTGTTTACGTAAATAATGATTTATTTACGTAAACAATATATTATTTAGACTTATATTACATTGTTTATAAAGAATCAGCAATGTTGCTAAATAAATCATTATTTACGTAAACAATGAATTATTTACGTAAACAATGAATTGTTTAGCCAACACATTTTCCATTATTTAGGGGTTTCTAGGATTCGCTTCTGAACTAAGTTTTATGTCTTTCAGTGATTACTATAATTGAATACAAGGTCTCTCCACACACTCTTATCTTAAAATAGCTGTTGTTTGGATATTATTTTGTTTATTTTACAAGCCGAGTACGAAAATAACTGATCTCAAACACAGTCAAAGGTCAAGGTCAATTAAGGTGTTTCCCTGCCGGGAGTGTTTAGTGTTTGCATTTTCTTGCTTGAAGTTGTTGAAACACAGTTTTTTCCCCCTTATGTTCTCTGTTCTGTTTATGTCCCAACAACATGCCTGTCTTTCCATTTCTCTTCCTTTCATCGTTTCATTTCAAAGAGAAAAGTAAAAACAGCTGTGAACCGTTGAAAAACGGGAAACAATGCCTCCGACGCGTTCCGAGACGAATCTGGAGTGACTTCCCTTGCCTCATGCAAAACATGGCGATCGGGCGAGAAGCGAAAATATTCTGAGCGATTGTTACCAGAGGAGAGGCGGCGATACCACCAGAAGATTTTGGAGATTGACGGGAATGATCCGTATGACATTCTCAACCAGGTGCTGGTTGAGATTTCAATGACAAATTCCTTTAGCCCACTGGCTGATGCCAACATTGACTCCTTCATCTCAGACTCGCCCTTCTCCCCTACCAAGACCAGCAGCCCAAACCCCCGCCCCGACCGTAGCGCTAGGCCATCAAGGTCCCCGGGACGCTCCCCCAAACCGTCGAACCAGTCATCCTCCTCCCCCCATCTCCCCAAAAAGACAAACCTGCGGATCCTCACTGTAAACTGTCAAAGTATTATAGGTAAACAATCTGAGCTTAAGGCTTTATTGGACTATGTGAAACCTGACGTCGTATGTGCAACAGAGTCCTGGCTAAAGGGCGTTAAGCCAGGTAAATCTCCCTCGTCTGACTGCATCAAGTCATCTGAGATCTTCCCAGACGACTACACTACCTTTAGGAATGACCGGTCCTCCCTGGGCGGGGGCGTCTTCACGCTTGTCCGTAAAGACATTACAGCCGTCGAACAGGTTGACCTAGTCACAGACTGCGAACTTGAGTGGGTTAAACTCAAGTTACACAACAACAAAGACCTCTTCATAGGTACTTTCTACATGCCACACCGAAATGTAAATGACGTAAAGGAATTACAGAAATCCCTGAATCTCTTGTCGGACAACGGCAGGCGTTCACCACATGTGATAATCTCGGGTGACTTCAATTGTCCAGATATAGACTGGGACAATAACACCGTCCCCCCCCCCCCCCCCCCCGGTGCTAGCGATAGGGCGGTCCAACAGTCCCTCGCAGATGTCACCTGTGCTGAGCTCCTGACCCAAACCCAAACAAAACCCACACGGGGCCCCAGCGTCTTGGACCTTGTATTCACATCAAACCCCTCCCTCCCAAAGACCACTAGCCTAATTCCAGGCCTCGCTGATCACGACATTGTAGTCTCTGACTTTGATGTAAAGCCCCACATCGCCCCCCCTACCAAGCGTAAGTTCTACAAGTTCAAGGACGCCAGGTGGGACCAACGGAAGGATGACCTTGAGTCCGCAGCGACTACCATTGTCAATAAGTACAACAATGGTACCAACGCCGAAGATCTTTGGAACCTTTTCAAATCGTCTCTCTTGGCCTCTGTCGACAGCTACATCCCTTCCACCATCGCTAAGAACCGTTCCTCACTCCCCTGGCTTAGTGCATCCCTTAAGCGGATGCTCCGCAGGAAACAACGACTCTTCAAGCGAGCCAAGCATAGCAAGATCTGGACGGAGTATAGAAACTTCCAGAAAATCTGTAAACACGCTATGCGTCGCGCTGAGTGGAGCTACCTAAACGATAAGATCCAAGCAGGCTTGTCCAGCAATAACACAAAACCCTTTTGGAACTTCATTAAGTCCCGCCGACAGGACAACACCGGCGTTTCCCCCTTAAAACACAAGGGCAAACTTGTAAACGATAGCGTAGGGAAAGCAAAACTTCTCCTCGACCAGTTCAAATCAGTATTCACAAAGAGTGCTAACTTCACCCCCCCTCCCCCACCCCCCGCCGTCAGCCCCATAGAGCAGATTGAAGTGACCACAGCTGGAGTAGCTAAACTGCTACGTGACCTCAACCCCGCCAAAGCCCCAGGCCCCGACAGCATACCCAACCTGGTCCTAAAGACCTGCGCCGACCAGATTGCACCTGCTCTCCGTGCAATCTTCCAGAGATCCCTGGATAGTGGTTCTCTCCCATCCGACTGGCTCCAGGCCAAAATCTCCTGTGTATTCAAAAAGGGTGATCGCCACTTCCCCGCGAACTACCGTCCCATCTCCCTCACTTCCATCCCTTGCACACTCCTAGAACATATTATATGCCGCCACATCTTCACACATCTCGACTCGCATAACATCCTCACGCATCTAAACCATGGTTTCCGTTCTGGATTCTCGTGCGAAACCCAACTTCTCACCACAACCCACGACCTCTTGACCACCTTCGACCAAAGAAAACAAGTAGATGTCGCTGTGCTTGATTTTTCTAAAGCGTTCGACACTGTTCCCCACCCCCACCTTCTCCACAAACTCTCCTGTTATGGCATAAACGGCCCCCTACTCAACTGGCTCACGTCGTTCCTCACTAAGCGCTCCATGAAAGTTGTACTCGAGGGTACTTCATCCGAATCAACTACAGTAGACTCTGGCGTCCCGCAGGGGACGGTGCTCGGCCCACTACTCTTCCTTGTCCATATTAACGACCTGCCAGCCTCCGTATCGTCCCACGTCCGCTTGTTCGCCGACGACTGGAAATAAACTCCTTCACGGACCACCAATCCCTGCAACAAGACCTCAGACACCTCGAAGAATGGGCGGTTACCTGGGACATGCGCTTCAACGCCTCTAAATGCTATATCCTCAGTATAAACAAATCCTCTGACTTCTACTACCAACTGGACAACAGCATCCCCCAAAACGTTAGATCCACACCCTACCTTGGCATTCTCCTCTCAGACGACATGAAATGGAGCCCCCACATTTCTTCTATCACTAAAAAAGCTAACTGCACCCTTGGCTTCCTTCGCCGCAACCTCCAACGCTGCCCGCCTCGTTGCCGTCAGCAGGCCTACCTCTCCCTTGTGCGTCCCCTCCTGGAGTATGGGGCGGTTGTCTGGGACCCCTCCTGAAGAAAGACATTGACTGCATCGAACGCGTACAACGCAAAGCATCAAGGTTTATCACAGGCGACTTCAGGTCGTCGACCCCCGGCAGCGTCACCAGACTCCTAGAGAAAACTGGACTCCAACCTCTGCAACAGCGACGTCAACAACTCCGTCTGACGTTCTTCTATAGGGTGGTTGAGGGGCTGGTACCGGCACTACCATCACACCAGTTCTTAACTGAGCAGAAGCAAGGCCGTAAAATCAGGCCAGTGAGACACTCTGACCATCACACATCCAACATCGTCTCACAGTATTCAAGAAACAATTCTAGACCCTATTCAGTGCCCCAAGGCGCACTGATCAGTTTAGGAACTCCTTTTTTGTGAAGACGGCACAAGACTGGAATCTACTTGAGGACAATACTGTAACCTCCAAAAGCATTGGCATCTTTAAAGCCAAGCTAGCAGCCGTACACCACCATTAGGCTGCCGCACTCTCCCCCGCTGCATTTATGCCAGTCTACTGGTACCCAGCAGCGTAATTCATCAAGATCAAGATCAAGGACGATCTGCCAGAGCTGAGTTACATCAACATCGTAACTTATTTTGTGCTTGGCAAGAGTGCATACAGATACACATGTGAGCAGCTGAAAAGCTTACAACAGTTTGGATTCCTACCGACTTTTTGTCTCTGGCTGGGAGAGGGATGTCAAGTGCTACAGCCCTGATGGCTGTCAGAACTCTGTCATTTCTGCAAAGGTAAGAATGTGCTTTCAGTTTATAATGAATGAACGTGAGTGTTCTCTGTCTTGTGTTGCAGATATCACAAGTTGCAGTTCAGGATATTGTGTTGAGGCTTTGTCTTTGATATATTCTTCGCTTCAGTTTGTATACTGGACTACGACAAAAGCTGTAGATAGTCTTGAATAGATTTATATTTTGAAATAGCTTGCAAAATATTATATTTATAATGAGCTTCATGTTCATATTCAGTTAAAAATCTGTTGTTTACTTTTCATTGTTAAGGTTATTGTAAAGCACATTATGTGCGTCTTAGAGTTATATTCATTCGATTGACCTAGCTGAATGCTGATTTGTGCGACCTTCAATTTATGTTTCAGATTCTTCATTCACAACGCCTTAATGAACCAGCACTTTCTCCTTGGATCATCGCCACTTCTGATGGCAACATACTGGCAGCACACTGTACCTGCATGGCCGGAGTTGGAGAAACCGGCATGGCCGGAGTTGGAGAAACCTGCACACACGTCCCTTCACCTTCAAGGAGTCAGCTGTTGAGTGTGCTGTGGCAGACCGCCATTTCTGTTTGGAATCTAACAGTGAGGGGATGATTTGTCTGCGCAAAGACCACCCATACTTTAGTCAAGTACAGTGCCAGATTGTTATGACCAGTTCCTCCTACTGCGATTTCATGGTGTGGACTACTGTGGATAAAGTTATTGTCCGAGTATTGCCTGACTGTGATTTTTGGGCAATGTGTGTGGAGAAAGCTTTGAAAGTGTTCCGACTCGCAGTTCTTCCAGAGCTAGTTAGAAACTGGCTGGACAGAGAAGCTGAGCCTCTACAAGCAGTGGATGTGAACCAGGAGCAGCTGCAAACACCAGCCGTGAAACGCAGCAAGAAACAGTGACAATGCCAGACTCGCTTGCTCATGTGTGTGGGAAAACAAACATCATGTATGACTGTACACACAGAAAGTGGCAGTAGTAAAGCTGTAGAGAGGGAGAGAATACATCGAACGCAGAAGAAGAAGAAGAAGAGAGGGAGAGAAAAGAGAGCATGTAATGTTTTAAGTGTGAGTTTAGATAGAGCGGACAGCGTCAGATAAACTCTATTTAAACGAGACAGATTAGCCGCGGGTGGAGGAGGAGGATGTTAGATACTTGAGGTAGGCCTAAAGGGATCAGTGTTGGCAGGTAGGGAAGAGAGGGTAGTAAAGCAGGATATCAACACTTAGGCCCGTAATTAGAAAGAGAGGGGAGAGGAGGACTTGTGAAAGTCAAGGAGAAGAGCCCAGCCGCAATGTCCATGTTGCCGGGGGGCTTGCACGTGTGATGCATCAGCGGGGGTCTATAAGAACGGGAGAGCAACACATTGTGGTCAGTCCTTACCAGCGCGGCGCAGCGGGCATATGCCAACTATTTCTTACTGCAATATGGACTTCGAATTTGGAGCGTGGGCGACAGATCTGCCTTTAACGGTGGTTAAAGTTCTCCAGGATGAGGAGTTGAACACCCTCAATGTGCTGAGTAATGTGACTGCCCAGGATTTGGAGGGCCTGGGTCTCAAGCGTGGCCACTACGTAGCGCTGAGAGTAGCAGTGGCGGCCCTGCAAAAGCGAAGCGGGGGAGGGCCACTATCCCAGCGGGTGACTGAGGAAAAAAGCGTGGAACCACTCCAGGGACTGTTAGGCGGCTTGTCACTGCAGCCAACAGGTGAGACCTCCTATCTTTCCATTCTGGATTTTGTGCCGGGGTCGATGGCGGCCGAGGAAGAGGTGACACTCGGGGGAGGTGTCATCCTAAAACTCAACCAGAGACCAAAACTTGACAAAGTCTCCCCCTGCCACTGGATTGTGGCAAACGCACGCATCATGGCGAGGTTGATTGCTGAGAAGCCCGGGTTTGACTCGACCGCCTACCTCCGGTACACAGAGATGATAGGCGAGCTGGGGGCCAGATACTTGTGGCAGTCGGTGCTTCTGTACGACGACGAGTACAGAAGGCGCCAGTCGTCCAGCGGATTCAAGTGGGGAACCCCCAACCCCCACCTGTCCACGGTGATCCTGCGGGACCGGCTCCAGCATGGCGTCCAAGACAACAAGGGCGGCAAGGCTACGACGGCCAGCGGCGGTTCCCGGCGACCAGCGGGACCCAACGGGAAGGAAGTGTGCTTATTGTATACCAACAAAGGCGACTGTCCCTATGGGTCCCGCTGCAGATTCCTCCACGTCTGCGACACCTGCGGCATGGGCCACCCCGGCAAGGACCACAAAGTGACAGCTACCACCTCCCCAGCCTAGGACACAGCGCAGCGAATTGCCGACAAAACGGTAGGCCCCACCTTCAACAGCCCGTTCCCTCAGCTAGATTCCAATAAGTGCAAATTTCTCGGAAATAGTGATTCCATTAATGCTAAATCTCAAATGTGGCACAAGGTGCTAGAAGGCGATCACGACAAAACCTTTTTATTAGATGGCATAAGAAACGGTTTCCGTGTAACAGAAGAGAGTAGGGCAGGCGTACTAGACGTAGAGCAAACAAACCATAGGTCATCGAACGAACACCATAAAGCTGTGGAAAAAGAGCTATTAGATCAGATAGAAAAAGGTTATTACATTGTAGCTAGTAGAAAACCAACTGTGGTAAGCGCTATCGCTGCGATTCCCAAGGATGATGGCAGCATCAGGTTGATCCATGACGCTAGCAAACCCACAGGTAGGGCAATGAACGACTATTCTATACCTGAGTCAGCTAAATTTCAAACCGTATCTGACGCGTGCGCCCTAGCGAAGACAGGGTATTGGTGTGCAAAAGTAGATTTGCAGTCCGCCTATCGGTCAGTATGCATCAGTCCGGACGATTATTGTATGACTGGGCTGAAATGGCATTTCACAGGTGAAAAGAAACCTACTTATCTCTTTGACAGTCGGCTGCCTTTTGGCAGCAATGTAGGGCCGTCACACTTCCATCGCCTGTCGCAAGCTATTCGCAGATGCATGGCACGGAAAGGCATGCCAGGTGTGTTAGCGTATATTGATGATTTTCTTCTGGTAGCAGCTACCAGACAAGAGTGCAATGACATGTTACTGTCTTTAATTAGATTATTGAGGGAACTGGGTTTCAACATTAGCTGGAAGAAGGTGGTGGGGCCTACTCAACGTATCACGTTTCTCGGTGTCGACATCGACACGCGAAACAACACCCTGTCACTTGGAAGTGACAAGTTGCAGCAACTGCGGCAGCGACTCCTCCAGATCCGAGGAAAGAAGCGCGCGACAAAAACTCAGCTACAAAGCATAGCGGGGTCCCTTAATTGGGCCTGTCAGGCTGTCAGAGGAGGAAAATTCTTTCTGCGGCGGATACTGGACACGATTAAACCCCTTCAGCAGCAGCGACACAAAGCGAAACTATCTGGCGAATTTCATAAGGATGTACAATGGTGGCTTTCTTTTATGCATGTATTTAACGGCACAGTATATTATTTTCACTATGCAAAACAGCATGTTCATGTAGATGCATGTAATATTGCAGCGGGTGCCTTTTGGCAAGGTGACTGGCAGTACACCATCTTTGAAAAAGACATGCAGGCAGCAAAGGAGCTACATATTAACTATAAAGAAGTGTGCGCTGTGGTGCAAGCAGTGACACGATGGGCTCCGATGTGGTGCGGACAAGAAGTGATTATTCATACCGATAGTACTGTCGCAAAAGCTATCATTAATAAGGGCAGATCGACTAATAAGTATGTGAACAGTCTGCTCCGTAAAATGGCGTGGGAATGTGCAAAAGTGAACTGCAAAATCGCGGCGATACATGTGGCTGGTAGTGTAAACATCATGGCTGACACAATTTCCCGCCTCCATGAGCCCAGACGGCGCGAAGACTTAGTGCGTCTGTTGACATTCTGGCACCGGGGGAGACCCCCCGACATCAACCTGTGTGACCATATGTCTGACCAAGCCCTGTTGTTCCTTGTTTTTCAGACCAGCAGCCCCCATTAGGGGCGCAACTGACGGCAGAAGTGTTGGATTACAGAGCAAGTGCCTTTTCTGATAACACTAGGAAGACTTACCGCACCCACCTTACCTCGTATTTACGTTTCTGTGGGGAGATGGACATAATGCCAGTGCCTGTGAACGAGCAGACTGTTGCGCAATACGCAGCGTACCTAGCCCGACGTTTGAAACCGTCCTCCATCAAGCAATACATCAACATTATTCGCATTCTTCATCTTGAAAGCGGCTTGCCGCACCCATTCAGGGACTCGTGGTACGTCCAGACAACACTTAAGGGCATCGAAAAATGCAAGGGGTGTGCCACTGATAAGAAAACCCCAATCACCCCTGAATTACTACACATAATAAAAAGCCAGCTGGACCTTGAGTGTAGGCAAGATATTGTGTTCTGGGCTGCGTGTTTGGTGCTTTTTTTCGGAGTTCTCCGGAGATCGAACTTGTTTCAGGACAACGGGAACTTCGATCCTTGTAAGCAGCTCACAAGAGACCAGGTGGTTATTCTGGGTACGGGCATGTCAATAACGCTCCAATGGAGCAAAACGATTCAGCGTAAAGAGCGCTCTGTTGAAATTAAGCTCCCGGCAATGTCACTCCATCCCTTGTGTCCAGTGTCTGCCGTGACCGCTGTGTTACCTTTGTTGGGGCCGATGGACCCCAAGGCGCAGGTCTTCCCGATGAAAGGATCAGACTTTAATAAGAAACTGCGCTTGACTACCGCTGTTGCTGGGGGAAACTTCTCCAGCCACAGCTTTCGGCGGGGTGGTGCCGCGTGGGCGTTGAGTTGTGGTGTGCCGGGAGAAATTGTCAAGGTGATGGGGGATTGGAAAAGCAACGCGTACTTAGGCTACTTAGACCAGCTGCCACAAAAGATCATCTTACAGATCACATGTAGCCCAGGCAACTCCTTCATGTATAACATCACAACAATCCTAAACCTCCCACCTCTAACCTAGTATACTGTCTTTAGTTGGGCTGAATAACGAGTAGTACCTCTAATTTGGGACTTATCACTGCACAATGATATCTCTCATTGTCAGATGGTATTCTCTTGAATAAACTGCCCTCGTTATTTCCCCAAATCAATACATGACTTGGCTATGTGTGATGTATGTGCGCACGAGAGTGATTGCGTGTGCGTCAGGTGTATGTGAGTGTGTGCGCGCGCAGGTGTGTGAGTATAACTGTAAGTAATAAGAGGGAGAGAAAGAGGAGTGTCATTTCTTTGGGATTATCGTGTGCTCTTGATTTGCGCCGGGGGGGGGGGGGGGGGGGGGTGATAAGTGAGTAGTTTAAGTGTGAGTTTAGATAGAGCGGACAGCGTCAGATAAACTCTATTTAAACGAGACAGATTAGCCGCGGGTGGAGGAGGAGGATGTTAGATACTTGAGGTAGGCCTAAAGGGATCAGTGTTGGCAGGTAGGGAAGAGAGGGTAGTAAAGCAGGATATCAACACTTAGGCCCGTAATTAGAAAGAGAGGGGAGAGGAGGACTTGTGAAAGTCAAGGAGAATAGCCCAGCCGCAATGTCCATGTTGCCGGGGGGCTTGCACGTGTGATGCATCAGCGGGGGTCTATAAGAACGGGAGAGCAACACATTGTGGTCAGTCCTTACCAGCGCGGCGCAGCGGGCATATGCCAACTATTTCTTACCCCCCATCCACCCCCGGCATCCACCGTTGTATTTTGTTAGCAATCCGTTGCATGATGTTTTTAATTTTGAGGCAAATGCATGCCTGTTTGTGCCTTCACTTGAAGTGAGGTTGTGCATGAAGCGACTCGAACCTTGTTATGTAATCATTATTCACGGTGTTAAATTTTTGAGTGAGGGCTCCTTGTGTTTGTTGTTAGTGTAACCAAATGTTTGTTGTTTTTTGTTGTGGACTTATCACTGCACAATGATATCTCTCATTGTCAGATGGTATTCTCTTGAATAAACTGCCCTCGTTATTTGCCCAAATCAATACATGACTTGGCTATGTGTGATGTATGTGCGCACGAGAGTGATTGCGTGTGTGTCAGGTGTATGTGAGTGTGTGCGCGCGCAGGTGTGCGAGTATAACTGTAAGTAATAAGAGGGAGAGAAAGAGGAGTGTCACTTCTTTGGGATTATCGTGTGCTCTTGATTTGCGCCGGGGGCGGGGGGGCGATAAGTGAGTAGTTTAAATCACTATTCACACTCACAGAGAAGTCATCAATTGTTCCATTCTTGTTTCATTTTATTCTTAAAGTAAAATCATGCACAGATGTAGACATACATTTTGTTTAGGATCACCGACCACAATACAAAATCAAGTGCTACAAGTATAAATTATGATGCATATATATAGGACCTTATTTTGTGATTGTTTTACATCCACTGCTGTGAATAACAAAGAATCATGAGCAGTTTGATTATCAACTTATTCAGCCAGGTATATTGTTCATTCTCCTTGTTCAATGTTTCCAGTGACACGGATTGGCTGCTTGATTTAGGGAACAAATTAAGAGTGTGTGGTCCAGCGTAGTTCTGCATCAGTACAGTTAAGTAATACAGTGTTTAAATTGGCAGTGGAACTGAAAGTTAGTTTCTATCATCAACTAGTTCTGTTTTGATGACAACAAAATTGAACACACTTATTTCTGCAAAAAAGCGCACAGGTCTATTGATCATAATGAATAGTTAATGACTCACATACCCACAGTATGTTATTTCAATTTTGAACATTTAGTGAAAGTGTTCTCTTCACTTTGGCTTCATACCTGCAATACTGGTAGTGGTATGTTCAGTGTTGCTTGCAGTTGCATGTTATTGGTAGTTTAAATGTGTGCTCGCATTTCAAGTGTAGGCCATTTAATTTTTCAATGCTCCTTATCTTGTTTCCTGTGTAGAGCTATTTTGAGGTTAATCAGCATAATTCAACCTTTGTCAGTTGTGTCAATACATGTCACATTTATGCAAAATGATTTCAAAGTGTATGTTAAAGTGGTGTGTGTGTGTGTGTGTGTGTGTGTGTGTGTGTGTGTGTGTGTGTGTGTGTGTGTGATAGAAAGAGTGAAATCTGCTCTTGAATTGGAAGGAAATAGCAGCAGGTCAGATCATATACACATGTATATTCAAAATCAAGATTCCATCCAGTGAAAACATGATAACAGAAAAACTGTTGTTACTGCTCATGTGAGACACCTGAATCAGATACAATACACCACAGTTTAATTAACACATTCTTTAAACAATGCCTTCATCTTCAAATTCAAGATTCCGTCCAGTGAAAACATAACAGAAAGACTATTGCTACTGCTCATGCGAGACATCAGAATCAGATACAATACACCACAGTTTAATTAACATATTCTCTAGTCTAAACAATGCCTTCAGTTCACTAGGCTGTGTTTATGCAGCGTCACAGCAAGAATCACATGATACCAGTGCAAACATTGACAAGCCCAGATGATACAGTGACTATTTTGTCCAGTGTTACCACTTCTTCCTCTTCCCTTGCAAACAAAAGATCAGTCAGAATATCAGAGTTCAGAATTTTGTACTTTCCACAAAGAATACCGATAACTCGCTCAACATAAATTCTCAGATTAGCTAGTTTGCGTGTTGACTATCTCATAAGCTGTAAGCTGACTCTTCCCTCTTGTAAAGGCAGGGATTTTCACTTGTGCACCTCTCATAGCCACTAGTTCATTAATGTCAAATCCCCTGTCGGCCAAAATCACATCATTTTGTACAATATTGTCTAGATACCCACTATTTGCAGTGATGTGCTTGTCACTTGAAAGCCCACCCCACCCTTTAGAAATAAAAGAAATATGGCCTTGACTTGAGGTGTAATTGATATTAGGTATTTAATTGTATTGTTGTGCTTGTAGTTTGACCAGGTGAGTGCACTAGCATCAACACTGGAGGGTCTCTCAATGAATATATTTCAAAACAGTCAATAATGGACACTACTCTGCATCTGGAACACACACGGCCAGTACATGTAGTATTGTACTGTGCAACTGACCTTGGCACGGAACGATCCAAGGGGGGCAATCTCAGTCATCTCAAAGAGGGAAATCCAAACGCAATCCGCTTTGTTCGATTTTACGGGCTTGGACGATAGAGAAAAATAAGAAAAGCAAAAGCTGGAGTCCAGTCTGGACAAAACTGCTATCAAGAACGCAGAATTAATTTCCTCTGAGTTTTTTTTAGCCGTAAGCGCCATGTTTAACTGAGCTGCGCGCTGTTCACAATGCGGCCGCAGTGAAACCAACAAAGGGGCCTCACTATGGAAGATTTTCCTGCTCCGATAAACATGGCGCTTACGGCTAAAAAAAAAAATCAGAAAAAATCAATTCTGCGTTCTTGATAGCAGTTTCGTCCAGACTGGACTCCAGCTTTTGCTTTTCTTATTTTTCTCTATCGTCCAAGCCCATAAAATCGAACAAAGCGGATTGCGTTTGGATTTCCCTCTTTGAGATGACTGAGATTGCCCCCCTTGGATCGTTCCGTGCCAAGGCCAGTTACACGGTACTGGCCGTGTGTGTTCAAGATGACTACTCTGTTCCATGGATAGGGAAGGAACTGTGGCGGTAGACTTTTCTTTATACTTCGCCTGTCTATCCAGAAAACAAGTGGCTGCAGTCTGTGGTACATGATCACGCCGTATAAACGGTTGCGTCGACTGAAAGCCGCGGGATCGGTTGCATCGACTAAAAGCCGCGGGATCAGGACACGCGAGGTGAGTTTCTCCACAAAATTACAAATCTCTTCTTTTAATTAGTAGATTATCCCATAACTTTTGTTTACACTTTGAACTTAGGTGTTGTAGCATCACATCATCGATTTTTTTCATTGATTGCATTTACGTGTGAATGTTGAACTGTGATTATTTACACTTGTTCAAGCGCATTTTTGTAAATTTTGACTTTCAACCTTCACCACTAAAAATCAAGCTTTCGGACAAAGCTACAGACAATTAAAATGTAATCAATGATTATTTATTGACCATTGGGTTAAATTTTATTAGCTAATGTTACATAGTTACTTCATATTTTACGGATATGCAAGGACACTAAACAGTTTGACGGTTGCACACCACGGAAAATCCTTGTACAGACCGGTTGTGCGCCACGGTAGTCATCGGTTGTGCGCCGTGGAAGTAATTGAAAGTTGAAAAGGTTTACTTTAAGGCTGAAAAATCGCTTCTGAACATTGTACAACAAACATCATGCCATGTAATGGTGTACAGTGGCCAGCAAAAGTATCGCACCAAATGGGAAGAACGGAAATGACTAAAATTGCTTTGAACGAATCGGGAAATTACCTCACATTTTAACGGTCCTAATTAGATATGTAAGAACTCTTCATTTGCTAACAGATTTGGTATCACAAGAAAGAGGGGACTTTCGTCTTTACTATGTTAACAAGAAGAGCAAAGCCCACACGACTCACATGCTGAACAGACCTTGATCTTTCTTTCAGAATAATTTTACAATACAACTGAGAAAAACAATATTTATTTAGTAAAGAAAATAATTACAGAAAACTAATGCCATTGTGAGTTGCACATTCAGTAATTGCATCCAAGTTATGGTGCATACTTTGTCAAAAGGTTCTCCATCCTAAAATGCTAATCGCTGGTCATTAGGGGATCGAGTCGAACAAGGAACGTCAGTTCTCCGACTTCTCTCTAGTCTGGCGCCTGTTTTCTCTTTTTTGACAAATATCAGTTTAACTCAAACTGACCTGGAACTTGAAGATATGTAACCTAATGTGAGTTATTATGAAAATATAATGTATTTCCCTCACACATATGTAGTTTTGGAAGAGTTATTTTCAATAGTTCAAGGTCAAGGTCACTTCAAAATATATACATTTCAACTTTGAAGGACCCTGTGACCTTGACCTTGAAGTGAGGTCAAGTTGCCAAACATGTTTCTGAAGATCTAATGTATTTCCCTCACACATATGTAGTTTTGGAAGAGTTATTTTCAA
Organism: Littorina saxatilis; assembly: GCF_037325665.1. NCBI lineage: Eukaryota > Metazoa > Mollusca > Gastropoda > Littorinimorpha > Littorinidae > Littorina > Littorina saxatilis. The sequence continues at coordinate 16,108,215 of NC_090246.1, forward strand.
TAGTTCAAGGTCAAGGTCACTTCAAAATATATACATTTCAACTTTGAAGGACCCTGTGACCTTGACCTTGAAGTGAGGTCAAGTTGCCAAACATGTTTCTGAAGATCTTGTAACCATACACCATCAGGCCACAATTGGTGTTGATAGACTTAATAGTGTCCAAGAAATATACAATGTTAAAGGTTTCACAGACGGACGGGGGGGGACGGACGCCCGGAAGGACAGGCGGACGATGTCGGTGAGTATATAGACTCACTTTTGTAAGTATAATGTATTTCCCTCACACATATGTAGATTTGGAAGAGTTACCTTCCATAGTTCAAGGTCAAGGTCACTTCAAACTATGTATACAATCCAACTTTAAAGGACCCTTGCGACCTTGACCTTGAAGCAAGGTCAACCAAACTGGTGTCCAAAGATAGGGCTTACATTGCCCTGTATAGCATACATAGCTAAGGTTGCCATTCTCGATAACTTGAGAAAAAAATGCGAAAATGTGAAAAATGGTCGTTTTTAAGACAACAATTACGGCCCCTGTGACCTTGAACTTGAAGTGAGGTCAAGTTGCCGCACATGTTTTTTGAGATCTTGTAACCATACACCATCAGGCCACATCAGGTGTTGATAGACTTAATAGTGTCCAAGAAATATCCAACGTTAAAGTTTTCCGGACGGACGGACGGACGGCGGGACGGACGGACGGACGACTCGGGTGAGTACATAGACTCACTTTTGCTTCGCATGTGAGTCAAAAATTCATGATTGTAGTATAGGCCCTACTTGATTGTATTAAAAAGACCGTTTGAAAAGTGTCTAAATTGTCAGACCTTTCCTCTCTTGCTATGTGGTGCAATACTTTTGCCGGCCACTGTACAGGTGGTTTGACCCGGATAGTGTACAGTCCCAATAGTTTCATGGAGACACGCACTTTTTTTAGGATGGTACTCGCACTCTGATATTTCTAATTTTCTATGGCAGATGGAGTCCGGCCTCTGAAATCACCTGTCCACTGCATAAACCATGGATGCGAATCAGCCCTGCTTCATGTGCTGGTATTGTTCTGAAAAATGTGAAGAATTCATCACCGCTATCGATCATGCTTTGTCATTACACCCCACTGAAAATGTGAAGCTTCGCTATCTCTGGCTTGACGATAAAGCCGGGGTATTCAGATATTGTTCAAAAGACTTCGAAGTAATTCCAAAGACAGTAGCAGAGGGATACCACATTGTTGGCCATAAGAATGAAACTATCACAATAGAATGCAAAGCCGACGAATGCAAAACTGGCGAATGCAAAGCGGACGAGAACAAAACGGACGAACCAGCATCAAATTCGGACAGTGATGAATCAACTGGGGTTTCTCGTCATGGGTATGCATGTGCTGACTCAGCAGTCGGGCACAAGCAAAACTCTTGCCGCATTTGCTGCAGACAAGAAGTCTTGGTTCTGTCTTACAATTGTGGCGTGTGAGGTTCCGTTTGCTTTGGAAATACTTGTTGCATTTTTTGCATCTGTGTGGTTTTATGCCTTGATGACCAATATAGTGGCTGTGAAATTCAGTAATGTCCATGAAAGCTTTATCACATACCACAGCGTCCACAGCTTCCACCAACTCTTCGCTAACATCAAGATAGCTATCCGTCGTGATACCAGAGATCTCCATTCTGCAACCTCTCTGCCGGGATCGGTGGGGGGTGGTAGCCCGCTATCGTGGGGGTTGGGGGTTGCAGAGAAGCAAAATTTGGAGTTATCGGATCGTACAAAAACGCACAGAACATCGGCAATAAAGGTGGTGGGGGACTATAACAACATAACAAAACAAGAGCTGAGACATTCACCAAATATAACTTGATATTACTGGCAAATTTAGAAGGACAATGTCCCATGGTGCACAACCGCTGGCAATCAAATATTGTCGCGACGTGCAACCATGCTCTTCCGTGGTGTTCAACCGTCAAACGTTTGGTGTCTTTACATATCCGTAAAATATGAAGTAACCATGTAACATTAGCTAATAAAATTTAACCCAATGGTCAATAAATAATCATTGATTACATCTTAATTGTCTGTAGGTTTGTCCGAAAGCTTGATTTTTGGTGGTGAAGGTTGAAAGTCAAAATTTACAAAAATGCGCTTTAACAAGTGTAAATAATCACAGTTCAACATTCACACGTAAATGCAATCAATGAAAAAAATCGATGATGTGATGCTACAATACCTAAGTTCAAAGTGTAAACAAAAGTTATATGATAATCTACTAATTAAGAGAAGAGATTTGTAATTTTGTGGAGAAACTCACCTCGCTTGTCCTGATCCCGCGGCTTTTAGTCGATGCAACCGGTCCCGCGGCTTTCAGTCGGTGCAACCGTTTATACGGCGTGATGATATGCACAGTCCAGGGCCGGACTAGGCTAAGAGGAGGGGGGGGGGGTTGCAAGTGGTGGTCCAGGGGGGCGGGGTCAAGGGGCAGAGCCCCTTGTGGGGTAGGTCATGGGTAGGTCATATTCTGAGATAGGAAAATGGTCGCTCCTTGCATGAAACGGCATAAAAATAAACAATAGTAAAAATAATTTTTGAATTAGTGAGGTACATGTTTAGGCTAGGGGGGGGGGGGGGGGGGGTTGCGCAACCCCCATAACCCCCCCGGTAGTCCGGCCCTGCAGTCTCGTGAAAAACTTTGCTGGCAGTTGTTCTTGACACAGAAAAGATGTATGCCAGGTGTTGCAGAGGTGTGTTAAGGCGTATATGCATGAATGAGAGCTTGAAACTGTGTCAGTGCTCTGCGCGAGTGTGTTGGCAAATGCCATGCAAGAAAATCAAATAATGTAACAAGTGTGAAGAAATTAGAAATCCCAGTAAAATATCGTACAGTATTGTCATTGTTCCTCAAAGAATCAAGTGTCATTTTTTTTCTTGGCAAGTTCGTCTTTAAGTTCCCGAGTTTCTAGCACCAGCCTGTTTAGTTCATCCCGTTGCTGCTTTTCTTCCTCTTTAGAAATCCAGGCAATATTGTCATAGGTTTCAGTCTGGCAGTAAGTACCGCCACAGTCACCTCTCTCGGGAAGAGGAGCAGCCAGTTCACCGTCGCCATCAACAGCATCCTCTGCTAAATTAGGGTGAGAAGGAGTTGACTCACTCCCCACAAGCTTCTTCCTCTCCTTGAGTCTCTGGTACTGTCCTTGTTGGCTGTCAGGCTGTGTCCCTGCACCATACCCAAGTTTCAAAGTAGGTGTTTACTTCCCACAGATGGTTGCCCTGCAGAAAAAATCAAAGGCAAATGTATTGTAAATTATGGATTGGGAGTTATTTTAAAAATAAGTCACCCAAACAAAATGAATGAGTAAATCTAGACACAGATCTACCCTTTAAAACTGAACTATAAAGTTGTATCAACAATGACCATTTAGTGTTCAAATAAATTCTGATTATCAAATCCAAGTATTTCACACCTATGGCATTCTCACAAGTCATGGTTTTGGGCAACCATGATAAGTTGTTATACTGAGAGTAAGTGTAAGACTGACTCACTCAGTCATAGACTGCACTCGGTGCAGGACTGACCGACTGTCCGCACACTACCATCACAACACAGCTTGCATAAAACACAGACTAACCAAGGCAGGTGAACAAAAGCATGAGTACTTACCATTGACAAAATGATCAGAGCACACGTATCTCCTAGCTGTTGATTCAAAGTTGACATTCTTCAGCTGAAGCTGTGCCAACCATTCTCGCCCGCGTCGTGCAGTCAAATCCCCTGTCTCTTTGCCCTTTCCGTTGACAACAAATGGAACAGAAAAGAATCTTCTGTCCCTATCTCTATCTTGTCTGTTATGGCAATGTTTAACACTACAACTAGAGACCATGTCGATAAATGCGGAAGATTCAGAGTGCAGATTTCGCGTGTTGCCTTCTCGCGAGTTCCGCCGGAATGCCAGAGGCAAGGCCGGACAACTCTGCACACGACTGTGTGACGTCATCGCGTCAGAGCTCATACCAAGTTGTGTTGTGTTGTGTAACCTACAGATAAAAAAAAAGTGTAATCATGCAGTAAGAGAAATGGAAAGAGAAAGTTTTTGTTGAGACAGAACAGAAAACTTAGGACGGAAAACTTTTTTTCAACAACTTCAAGGGAGAGAATGCAAACACTAAACACTCCCGGTTATGACCTTGACCTTTTGTTTGTTTTCGCATTCAGTTCTTTTCGTACGGCAATTTCAGCTTGTAAAATAAACAAATTTACGAACATTTTCTGATAAATAATGTTTGGAGATACCTTGTATTGAATTATAGTATATACACAAAGAAAAAAAATGAAGCTTAGAAGTCAATTCTTGATTCCCCTAAATAATGAAAACTGCTTTCCCTAAACAATTCATTGTTTACGTAAATAATTCATTGTTTACGTAAATAATGATTTATTTAGCAACATTGCTGATTGTTTAAAACAATGTAATATAAGTCTAAATAATATATTGTTTAGGTAAATAATGAATGGTTTACGTAAACAAAAAATTATTTAGAATTGTTTTACATTGTTTATAAACAATTACTTATTTAGCACATGAGCTTCTAAATAATGATTATTTAGCTAAAACTGGTGAAAAAAACATGAAAAAGTATCCAAATAATTATTTGACAAACGGAATGCCATATGTGGCCATTTCTGCGAAAAGGGACATTGTTGACAAATTTATCGATTTTGAGTTTTGGATTTTATTTGACAGACTGTTATATTTAGAACGTGATGTGAGAATTTCAGACCTTCAAATTTATTTTTCACGGAGTTATGACCCTTTTTTGGAGATACCCCCAGATCTCGGGTGGTGTAGATCTTTTTTGTACAATGGAAGTAGGGTGTATTTATATCAGTTATGCTCACAGACAGACACACATACATGGCGGGGAAAAAGGCATCATTAAACTAATTATACTCACTGACAGACAGGCAGACACACAAACAATTAGAATACATGGCAGGAAAGAAGGCATAGTTTACCCAATTATTCTCACAGACAGACAGAGCCGCACATGCAACCTGAATGCGTGGCGGCAAAGAAAGCATTATCAATCCAATCATTCTCATCGACAGACAGAGCCACATACAACCTAAATGCATGGCGGGAAAGAAGGCATTGTTAAATCAATTATGCTCACAGACAGATACACTAACAACCGGATTGCATGGCAAAAAAGAAGGCATCGTTAAACCAATCATTCTAACAGACAGACGCACATACAACCTGAATGCGTTAAGAGAAAGAAGTCATCGTTAAAGGCACAGTAAACCATCACAGATACGGTCAGGCTTTTACACACAGTACAAACACCCTTTCATTTAAACACTCACCGATTGAGAACATCCTAGGTGCCCTCCGTAAAGAGCGAACAATTTTCAAAGAATTTATTTTTGCGTGGTTTATCTTACCCCTGAGCCATCGTGAACCCGTGTGATCCAGTTTCCCTTTTTTACAATGTAGTCGTCTGTTAGTCATTTGAATGCGACTCGATGTGAGCTTATCTACAATAGCACGTTTTTATGCACGAAACAAACGGCTGTGGTTCACAAGAACTCTAGCGATGGCTTTTGACTGTTGAGAGGAACGGCGATATGCATAAACCGTCGTCTGCTACGACCCTTGCGTGACTCCTGCTCACGGGCTTTTCTTTTTTCAAACTTTCAAAACTTCGAATTGTACTGATCTTGTCTGGATGAAAAAAGAATTCTTTTATGATTAAAGAATGTTTGTGTAACAAGCTGTCAATTTATTATTTAGATTTTAAAAGTTAGGTCTAGCGCAAAAACGCACCACGGTCCAAAAACATTCTGATAATCATCGATCCACGGCTATCGCCAGTTTACATCGATAGAATGAGACCCGAAGGGAAGTAACTCATTTTTGACAATCTGCAAAATTAATTCTTTAAAAATTGCTCGCTCTTTACGTAGGGCACCTAGGATGTTCCTGTTTGGTGAGCGTTCACATGGAAGGGTGTTTGTACTGTGTGTAAAAGCCTGACAGTATCTGTAATGGTTTACGGGAGGCTTACTGTCCGGGCGTGATTTCCGGTAAGTTGAATATTCACAACAGCCGTCCAGCACCAAAACGAGGCGCCATTGTTGTACAGCACCAAGTCCACGAAAATAAATTCTTTGAAAATTTCTCCCGCTCGACAGAAAGCAGCCAGGATGTTCCCGTTCGGTGAGCGTTCAAATGGAAGTATGATTGTACTGTATGTAGACGCTCGGGGAGCTCTGTGATGGTTTACGGGAGGCTTACTGTGCCTTTAAACCAATCATTCTCACAGACAGACACACATACAACCTGAATGCATGGCGAGAAAGAAGGCATCATTAAACCAATTATCGTCACGCTCATAAGATAATTGCCTATGTCATTTTTGATGTTTTGAGAAAAACGCAAAAATCTTGCTTTGGTTTCTGAACAATTTGCCTATCTCGTTTTAGGTATCTCGAGCGGTGACAGCGGTATCAACGTGTGATAAAGAGCTGACAGCAGCATTTTCAATCAGCAAAACTGTATGACAACACGCAAAGAGCTTTTGCATACTTTCACATTCTAAAAACAAGTCTTCCTGTATCATAAAGAAAAGGTGCCTAACTCAAGAAACGAGATCGGCAGGTTTTCTTACGTTACCGTGGCAATGGTTTCCGATGGTCTGAGAGTTTGTACTCTCTAACACATGATAGAAACCCTTCCAGTAGCTTCCCCTGTAGTTTCACTACAGAAATGCCTAACACTGAGATAGGTATTTTTCTTATGAACGTGACATTATGCTCACAGACAAACACACAAACAACGTAAATGCATGGCGAGAAAGAAGGCATCATTAGACCAAATATTCTCACAGACAGAAATACTAACTGAATGCATGACGAGAAAAGAGCATCATTAAACCAAATATTCTCACAGACAGACCCACGTACATACAACCTGAATGCATGGCGGGAAAGAAGGCATCATTAGGCCAATTATTCTCACTGGAAGACAGATATACATGCGACCTGAATGCATGGTGAGAAAGAAGGCATCGTTAAACCAATTATTCTCACAGACAGACACAAATACAACCTGAATGCATGGCGGCCGGCTAGACTGTCCAACGCTGATCGTTCTGATGACGTCAGAGTGCTCAGAGAGTTGTGGGAAAGGTCAAGCATCCTCAGGTCACCATGATTATCCAGATTGACTGGCACTTTCTGGAGTAGGTTGTCGGAGAAATCTAGTTCTTTCAGATGGCGCTGTACGCGTAACATGTCAGCATCTGTGAAGAGTAGTTCGTTCCGGGAAAGGTCCAACAGTTGTAGCTGATCCACATTTTGAAACAATCGCCAACCACGTGACTTCAAGAAATGCGGGTTGAATCCTAAGTTTGACAAACTCAGTTTCTTCAGACTGTTAAGAAAATCAAACATCTTATCCGTCATGTTGTAACAATAGTTTCCATCCAAGCTCAGGGTATCCAGATTTTCGAGACCATAAATTGTCGTGCGACAGTTAGCAAATCCAAGATAAGACAGATCCAAAGTCTTTAACTGCTTTGCAGATGGAAAAGTCAAATTCACTGGCATTGGATTCAGATGTCGGAAGATTGATGACAGGTTCAGGTACGTAATATTCACAGGAGTTCGAACCTCGTACGTGTACGTCTTCTCATTGTAGCCACTATTACGGAAATAATCTTTGCATCGAAAATTTTGACTGACTAAGCACTGAGCTTGTGTGATGGTAAACACGTGCTGATCTTGCAATGCAAGAGATTGCAAGGGACCATTTGAAATCAACAGTTTGACCAAAGTTGACACATCACCACCTAGTGCATTATTCGAAAGATCTATGTGCTCCAAGCATCTGAA